>NC_047650.1:15011223-15083436 GCF_902201215.1 Prunus dulcis | reverse complement strand
GCCTTAACATCTTCCTCCGAACTTGGATTTGCCCAAAAAAATTGTGGTTGGAAAGATGAGAGTCTGAACTTCAAGATGGACTACTCAAATGCATCAGATAATGAAGTTGAGCCCAATTCGTGAGCCCATGTACACACCAGACCTGACATGTTGAGCAATTAAGGGAGGAACATGTTGAGCAATTAAGGGAGGAACATGTTGAGCAATTAAGGGAGGTCTTTCCAGCAATTAAGGGAGGTCTTTCCTTGACTTTAGACCTGACATGTTGAGCAATTAAGGGAGGAGTGTCAGTTACTCAAGTGCAGAGGAGTCACTCCATTCACCTATAAATCACTCCAGCCATCCTATATCACTTCATTGAGCCCAAAATCAGAACACACAAGAACTCCAACAAGCCTTCCTTCCATATTCCTACGAATTTGTTCTTTCTCTGCCATCACCAGCCACCCAAACTCATCCCAAATCACCTCTTTAGTTGCCATACTCTAGACATGAGAAAGTTCTTGGAGTAGCATTAGAAGTGGATAAGCACCTGGAGAAGCCTTGGAAACCACAAGCAACTTCAGAATTGGTTTTCTCTACTCTTATTGCATTCAATATGTTTTCTCATTTTTGCTTAAGTTTCATTTCCATTATGAGTAGCTAAATTCATAACTAGGGCTATGATGTAACCTAACATGAATATTCTGGGTTTATAAGTTGAAGTTTTGAGTTTCAAGTTTGATTCATGATTCATATTCCTATTCTTTATGCTTATCAGCTAATATGCTTGTTTGGATGATTGATCACCATTAGAACTTGTATATTAGCTACCTTGGTTTGAATCAAGAGTAGACACCATGCTTTGATTTGAATTGAACTATGAATAAGAAAAGTATGTATGGACATTCGACAAAAGGGATTAGATACATGCTTGGTTGTTTAAATTGTTCTTCTATGCTTAATGGGTTCCTAATGCTTAATTTAGATTAGACAACAAATGATCAAGTTAGGTAATTAGGAACACAAGGTTAGGACCAGACACCATGGCCTAATCATACTTTAGCTAGAATCAATCTTTGAATTCGAATGAGACTTGTCACTTGACTCCTTATAACCCAGAATTGAATTGTTATGGTGAATCGAATGCCCTAGTATCCCAACCTGTTTTCCAGCCTACAAAAGTACTCTTTGTTACATTTGTTCACCTTGCTTTTGTTTGAAATTTCGTTTTGCCTCATTTGTTCAACAATTACAACCACTCTTGCTTTAAATTCTGTTTTAGACTTATGCTATACTACTAATTGGCCCGTACAATTGCGAGTTAACATTTTAACAACAAATTTTTGCGCCGTTGCCGGGGACTGAATGAAAGTTCTTCCCTGGTTATGTACCCAAAGTTACCCTATTCTTTTAGAAGTACTAATTAACTCAAATTATTTTCTGTTTCAGGTAGTTTATGTCTACTAATCCTTTCCTTGAACAAGTGAGGTCTTCATTCCAACGTTCGAGATCTTTGAACGCAGGGCCATCTTTGCAACCAAACCGGGTGATCTCTGAAATTCAGAATCGTCTAGAAAGAGAGTTAGCAACTGCAAAAGAGCAAGCCATTGCCACATTTGAAGGTCTTGCTATCCACACTGACCTCCCAGGGTCTTCACCTTCAAATTCGGAATCAAGTTCAGACCAAGAAGAAGAAGAGATGGCTGCCAATGAGTTCATGGGAGACCTTGATATCCCAACAATTCCAGCATCCCCTTCAAGCATCTTGCTGCCCACCGCAGCTCGAAACTATGAGCTTAAATCTTCTCATCTTAATATGCTCCCTTCTTTTTATGGTTTACCTAATGAAGATCCATTAACTCATATAAAGGATATTTTTAATGTTGTGAGCTTTTTTCCCTTGACAGGTGTGACGGAAGAGCAACTTCGAATGAGAGTGTTTCCGTACACTTTGAAAGATAAGGCGAAATATTGGTTGAATTCTTTGAAGCCTGGTTCACTCATGACTTGGGGAGCCATTCAAAAGAAGTTCTTGGAGAAATATTTCTCCACGCAAAAAAACCGACATGCTCAGGGACAAGATCCTTCTATTTGCACAACAAGATGATGAGTCGTTTTGTGAAGCATGGGAGAGATTCAACGGGCTGCTCAATCAATGTCCTCATCATGGGATTCCATTGAAGCTTCAGATGTGTATGTTTTATAAAGGACTAACCCCCTCTAGCCATAATATTTTCACTAATTTTGCAGGTGGTTCTTATAAGACTAAAACTCCAGAAGAAACATATGAACTCTTTGAGGAGATAGCAATGGAGACCAAACACACCGATACAAGAGGTAAACGTATTGCTGGTGGTTCTAATGATTCTTCCAGTGTGCAGATTTCCAAATTGGAACAAAAGCTAGATGCCCTCCTTGCATTGAACTCAAGAAACCCTTTGAAGGAAGTGTGTAGCATCTGTGAAACTCATGATCATCCTACCATTTCTTGTCCCTTTGGGGCTGCATATCCAGAATTTGTGCAAGAGCAAGCTAAGTTGGTGAATTCCTACAACCGAGGTCCAATAAATGACCCATATTCTCAAAGTTATAATCCAGGTTGGAGGAATCATCCAAACTTTTCATGGAGGAATACAAAGAATCAAGCGAATCCCCCTTCACTTCAAAGGCCACAACAATCATCATCGTTGGAGGATATAGTGAAGCAAATGGCAATCAACCAATCCAATTTCCAGCAAACAACACAAGCTGCCATCTCCAAGTTGGAAGTCCAATTGGGCCAGATAGCTACTGAAATAGCTCAAAAAGAACCTGGGAAATGGCCAAGTCAAACCGTGATCAATCCAAAAATCCATGAAGCCAAGGCCGTTCATGTGCTCAGATCAGGTAAGATTGTTGATAACAAAGTTGGTTCTGATCTATCAAATGATGTTGTGGTTGTAGAGGATGAAGATGAAGAGGAAACCACAACTATGGAAGGGGAACAACCCAAAACGTCCCAATCTGCTCCTAAGGCCAAATCTGATTCTCAGGAACCCAATCCATTTCAATTGCATAAAAGAGATGACAAATTTGTGCCATCACATCTTCATCAAGATAGATACATCCCACCTCCTCCATATATTCCACATATTCCATTTCCAGGCCGTTTGAAGAAAGCAAATCAAGATAAGGCTTTTAAAGAGATTTATGATATTTTGAGTAAAGTTAATATCAATTTGCCCTTGCTTGATGTTGTTAAACAGATTCCTGCATATGGAAAGTTCATCAAGCACTTGATGACTCACAAGCTCAATTTTACTCCAAGTGAAGAAGTAAAGCTCAACAAGAATGTGAGTGCTGTGTTGCAAAGGAAGCTTCCACCAAAACTAGAAGATCCTGGCAGCTTTAACATTCCCATTAACATCGGAGATAAGACGGTTGGAAGAGCCATGTTGGACTTGGGAGCAAGCATCAATGTAATGCCATATTCAGTTTATCAGGCGCTTGGCTTAGAAGGGATAAAAAAAACCTCAATTCGTCTTGAACTAGCTGATCATTCTATCAAATATCCAAGAGGTATTGTAGAAGATATTTTAGTTCAAGTTAATACACTCATTCTTCCGGCTGATTTTGTAGTGATGGATATGGAGGATAACCCATATGTAGACCGTGTTGATCCCATTCTCCGCGGGCGACCATTCATGGCCACTGCAGACACAATCATCAAAGTGAAAGATGGCACCCTCTCCATGACTGTTTTGGGTGAAACTGTTGAATTTAAAGTGTTTGATGCTCTGTCTCAACCTTCTATCACTCTTGATACTTGTTTTTCAATTGATGTTGTGGATCATGAGGTTTCTTCTAAAATTGTGCAGAAAAAGTCTAATGATGCTTTGGAAGCGGTCCTAACACAAGAAGAGGAAGATCTCTTTGAATCAGAGTTCCAAGAAGTGATGGCTGCCTTAGAAGTGTTTCAACCATACCCACCATCCTTTAGGCCACCACTTGAGCCTCTTGCATCATCCTCCACAAAATTGGAGCCATCCATTATCACCCCACCAAAGCTAGAACTTAAACCTCTACCCAATCATCTTAAATATGCTTATTTGGGTGCTAATGAAACCCTCCCTGTTATAATTGCTGCAAGTCTCACTTCACATGAAGAGGACAGTTTAATTGAAGTTCTGAAAGAACATAAAACAGCCCTTGGATGGACCATAGCAGACATCAAAGGAATTAGTCCAAGCATGTGCATGCACCGAATTTTAATGGAAGAAGACAGCAAACCATCTCGTGATGCACAAAGGAGGCTAAATCCCAATATGAAGGAGGTGGTTAGGGCTGAAGTTTTGAAGCTACTTGATGTGGGAATCATCTACCCAATTTCAGATTCTAAGTGGGTGAGTCCTGTGCAAGTGGTTCCAAAGAAGTCCGGAATCACCGTTGTAAAGAATGAGAAGAATGAGCTAGTTCCAACACACACTATCACCGGTTGGAGAGTTTGCATTGATTATAGGAAGTTGAACACATCCACGAGAAAAGATCATTTTCCCTTGCCTTTTATTGATCAAATGCTTGACCGTTTATCTGGCCATGCTTACTACTGTTTTCTTGATGGATTTTAAGGTTATAATCAAATTCCCATTGCTCCGGAAGACCAGGAGAAAACCACGTTCACATGCCCATTTGGTACATTTGCTTATAGAAGGATGCCATTTGGTTTGTGCAATGCTCCAGCAACTTTCCAAAGATGCATGATGGCAATCTTTTCTGATATGGTGGAACGATTCATGGAGGTATTTATGGATGATTTTTCAGTTTTTGGTTCATCTTTTGATGATTGTCTTCACCACTTGTCTCTAGTGCTTACAAGATGTCAGGAAACAAATCTGATTTTGAATTGGGAGAAGTGTCACTTCATGGTAAGACAAGGAATTGTGCTAGGCCATGTTGTTTCAAACAAGGGAATTCAAGTGGACAAAGCCAAGATAAATATCATCACAAATCTACCCCCCCCTTCCTCGGTTAAAGGAGTTAGAAGCTTTCTGGGCCATGCCGGATTCTATAGAAGGTTCATAAAAAATTTTTCAAGCATTTCAAGACCATTGTGTAATCTCCTTGCTAAGGATGTTGTTTTTGAGTTTGACGAGATTTGCATGGAAGCCTTTACGACTTTGAAGAAAGAGCTAACTTCAGCCCCTATTATCATAGCTCCAGATTGGTCTTTACCATTTGAAATAATGTGTGATGCCTCTGACTTTGCTATTGGTGCAGTTTTAGGTCAAAAGAAGAACAAGCTTCCCCATGTGATTCATTATGCAAGTCGGACCTTGAATGATGCCCAACTCAATTACTCCACAACAGAAAAGGAGTTGTTTGCTGTGGTTTTTGCTTTAGAAAAATTTCGTCCTTACCTTGTTGGTTCTAAAGTAATTGTTTATTCTGACCATGCAGCTCTTAGATGCTTGCTCACTAAGAAGGATGCCAAACCTCGCTTGATCAGATGGATTCTCTTGCTGCAAGAGTTCGATTTGGAGATTCGAGACAAGAAGGGATGTGAAAATGTGGTGGCTGACCATTTGAGCAGAATTGTGGTTGAAGAGCAAGGAGAAGCTGTACTACCATTGAATGAGACTTTCCCAGATGAACAACTATATGTTGCCCAAGTCAAAGAGCCATGGGATGCTGATTTTGTTAATTATCTTGCTTGTGGTGTTCTTAGAAATGATCTAACTTATCAGGACAAAAAGAAGTTCTTTTCCATGGTGAAACATTATGTCTGGGATGAACCTTTCTTATTCAAGCATTGCCAAGATCAACTCATTAGAAGATGTGTTCCAGAAGAAGAACAAGAAAGCATCCTTAGGCATAGCCACGAATTGGCTTGTGGAGGCCACTTTGGAGCCAAAAAAACAGCACTTAAAATTTTGCAATCAGGTTTCTTTTGGCCTACTCTATTCAAAGATGCATTTAATTTTTGTGTTAAGTGTGATAGGTGTCAAAGGATGGGAAACATAAGCCGCAAGAACGAACTGCCATTGAAGAACATACTCTTTGTGGAACTCTTCGATGTATGGGGTATTGATTTCATGGGACCATTCCCATCTTCCTTTGGTTATACCTACATACTTGTTGCTGTTGATTATGTGTCTAAATGGGTGGAAGCCATAGCCACCAAAACCAATGATCATAAGGTGGTCCTGAAGTTCTTGAGGGACAATATTTTCACAAGGTTTGGTACTCCAAGGGCTGTCATTAGTGATGGAGGCAGCCACTTCTGCAACAAGCTATTTGAAGCACTCATGAAGAAGTACAATATCACCCACCGAGTCTCTACACCATATCATCCTCAAACTTCTGGTCAAGTAGAAATAAGCAACAGAGAAATTAAGCAGATCCTAGAGAAGGTGGTGAATAGTACAAGGAAAGATTGGGCTGCCAAGCTCAATGATGCATTATGGGCTTATAGGACTGCATATAAGACTCCCATCGGAATGAGCCCTTATCGTCTTGTGTTTGGGAAAGCCTGTCACTTGCCAATGGAGCTTGAACACAATGCTTTTTGGGCCATCAAGAAGTTTAATTTTGATCTGGACAAGGCCGGCCATGTTAGAAAGTTTCAGCTCAATGAATTGGAAGAAATTCGACATGAGTCCTATGAGAATGCAAAGCTATACAAAGAACGTACCAAGAGTTACCATGACAGGAACATTCAACGGAAAGAATTCACCAAAGGTATGTCAGTTTTTTTGTTTAACTCACGTTTGCGTCTCTTTCCAGGAAAATTGAAGTCTAGGTGGCTTGGCCCATTCACCGTGGTCAATGTATCTCCCTATGGAGCTGTGGAGATTCAAAATCCTAAAGATGGCTCGACTTTCAAAGTAAATGGACAACGTTTAAAGCCATTCTATGAGGGAGTGTCGGTTGGAATTCAAACTGGTCATGTGGTGGATCATCTTCCCTTCGTACAATCAAGTTAGCTAATGGCATAATGTCTTGCCAAGACATTAACTAAGGCGCTTCTTGGGAGGCAACCCATGTGTTGAAGAATAAGGTGCTTGGCAGCGGTCAACCTAATCGCATCAAGAGGGAGTTTCTCTAATACTTTGTCTTAAACTGTCCCCTTATTATTCACATGTTCTCACTCATCCTTGTTATGCTTTAACATTGAGGACAATGTTCAATTCAGGTCTGGGGGGGAGGTTTTCAATTTTTGTTCATTTGTGTTTACAATTTTCGTTCGCTTTTCACTTTCATACAACCAATGCTATGGAGCTGCCATTGAGATTTTCATATCAGAAATTTTACACTTCACAAAGCTTTTGCTCTTAGAATTCTGGTGGCTAAAGTACCATGCTCAGATTCTTGAAGGAAAATAGTGGAGACTACCCTAGTGAGCTATTTCGAGCCTAATTGCTTTCTTGAGAGGGTTTAAAGTGTTTCTATTCCTCATCTCTACTTCTTTTCTTCAATTCAGTCTAAATGATCTCATTGTTCCATTTTGGTTGAATACTAAGGATGATTCTCTTTGCAGATATCAGGTGCGTGCTCTCACCCATGAATGAACTCATTGAAGTGATGCTAGGCTCTGCGTGTATAACCATATTATGTGCTTTCTTTTCACCCTACCCATTTGTGTGTTCCATCAGCTCTCTTGCAGCCAAACACTACAAGCCTTTTTCTTCTATCACCCTCATAATTCCCCTAACTTTGTATCTCAATCAGAGATATTTAACCTATTATAGCCATACCCTATAGCTTAGAAATATACCAAGGTGTGCCAAGATAAAGTTTGAAGCAAGGAGGTTGCTGCCCCCTGCCCAAATGTAAATTGGTGCGAATCTATAAAAAAAAAAAAAAAAAAAGAAAGATAAAGAGAAAGTGTTTCGATTTGATCTAAATGTGAAATATAAAGTCTATGCCGGATGATGCTATGAAGTTGCAGCCATACCATTCTAAATCAATGACACCTTGCAGATCAATGAAGAATGCAACCTTGGTATGTTCTTAAGTTAGTTGTGTTCCTTCCAATTCTTCCACTTCCCTTAACCTTAGCCTTTCATTACAACCTTGTGAAAGACCTAGCTGATCTTTGAGGATGTATTCATGGGTGCTGGTATGTATGTGTGTATCTCTACTCTTAGTATTTGATTCCCTTCATGAGATCTAACCAAATATTGTGCGTCTATTTCATATACTCACTTATGCTTGTTTGAGAGAATAAAACCATAGGTTCGGAGTGATTGAGTGCTAGATGTGAGAATTAGAGTTGAAGCATGTTCTTCCTTCAAGATTTGAGTATGTTTACTTTGAAGCCGTGTGCCTTTGAGCTATAGCTTCCACTTTACACACTTATTGATCATCTATCTTGGTAACTCTATGGTGTTGGATGCATGATTAAAGTTTTCTTTCATTAGTTGTTTTCAAAGTTAGTTTTCTAACCTTTTGGTGTAGAGAGTCACTAAAGCGTTTGTGGGTATCGTTTCTGTTAAACCCTCAGGAGACACAACTCTTCCGATTAGGGATGCCGAGAGGTTTAAAGGCTTGTTGCATATGCACATTGCAATCGAGTTACCTACAGAAGTGGTTTAGTTAACTTCTTGTTTTGTTTTCAACTTTATTCTCTTTTGTTTTGCTCGAGGACTAGCAAAATCTAGGTGTGGGGGTATTTGATCAGTTCACAATTGTATATCATTTTGTACCCTTCTTGCTTATGATTTGGTTATGTTATTGAGTCAAGCGTGTGCTTTTAATCCCTTTTCTGTTTATCATTCAGTTCATTGGGCTCTAGGTAACAATGGTGTCTTTGGATAAGAAAAGATGCAAAATGGTGCAAAAACGAGCAGACTGGGTTACCAACTCATTTTGGCCTTAACATCTTCCTCCGAACTTGGATTTGCCCAAATAAATTGTGGTTGGAAAGATGAGAGTCTGAACTTCAAGATGGACTACTCAAATGCATCAGATAATGAAGTTGAGCCCAATTCGTGAGCCCATGTACACACCAGACCTGACATGTTGAGCAATTAAGGGAGGAACATGTTGAGCAATTAAGGGAGGTCTTTCCAGCAATTAAGGGAGGTCTTTCCTTGACTTTAGACCTGACATGTTGAGCAATTAAGGGAGGAACATGTTGAGCAATTAAAGGAGGTCTTTCCAGCAATTAAGGGAGGTCTTTCTAGCAATTAAGGGAGGTCTTTCTTTGACTTTAGACCTGACATGTTGAGCAATTAAGGGAGCAATTAAGGGAGGTGTGTCAGTTACTCAAGTGCAGAGGAGTCACTCCATTCACCTATAAATCACTCCAGCCATCCTATATCACTTCATTCAGCCCAAAATCAGAACACACAAGAACTCCAGCA
The DNA here is from genome assembly GCF_902201215.1 of Prunus dulcis. Taxonomy (NCBI): domain Eukaryota; kingdom Viridiplantae; phylum Streptophyta; class Magnoliopsida; order Rosales; family Rosaceae; genus Prunus; species Prunus dulcis. The sequence continues at coordinate 15,074,110 of NC_047650.1, read as the reverse complement.
AGCCTTCCTTCCATATTCCTACGAATTTGTTCTTTCTCTGCCATCACCAGCCACCCAAACTCATCCCAAATCACCTCTTTAGTTGCCATACTCTAGACATGAGAAAGTTCTTGGAGTAGCATTAGAAGTGGATAAGCACTTGGAGAAGCCTTGGAAACCACAAGCAACTTCAGAATTGGTTTTCTCTACTCTTATTGCATTCAATATGTTTTCTCATTTTTGCTTAAGTTTCATTTCCATTATGAGTAGCTAAATTCATAACTAGGGCTATGATGTAACCTAACATGAATATTCTGGGTTTATAAGTTGAAGTTTTGAGTTTCAAGTTTGATTCATGATTCATATTCCTATTCTTTATGCTTATCAGTTAATATGCTTGTTTGGATGATTGATCACCATTAGAACTTGTATATTAGCTACCTTGGTTTGAATCAAGAGTAGACACCATGCTTTGATTTTAATTGAACTATGAATAAGAAAAGTATGTATGGACATTCGACAACAGGGATTAGATACATGCTTGGTTGTTTAACTTGTTCTTCTATGCTTAATGGGTTCCTAATGCTTAATTTAGATTAGACAACAAATAATCAAGTTAGGGAATTAGGAGCACAAGGTTAGGACCAGACACCATGGCCTAATCATACTTTAGCTAGAATCAACCTTTGAATCAGAATGAGACTTGTCACTTGACTCCTTATAACCCAGAATTGAATTGTTATGGTGAATCGAATGCCCTAGTATCCCAACCTGTTTTCCAGCCTACAAAAGTACTCTTTGTTACATTTGTTCACCTTGCTTTTGTTTGAAATTTCGTTTTGCCTCATTTGTTCAACAATTACAACCACTCTTGCTTTAAATTCTGTTTTAGACTTAACCTCCTACTTTCTTGAATTTGGTAACCTAAGTACATAACTAGTTTTAACTTCTCAGTCCTCGTGGGTACGACCTCGTACTTGTCTTGCTATACTACTAATTGGCCCGTACAATTGCGAGTTAACATTTTAACAACAATATCATCTCCCCATACGCCGAAAATTCGAACGCCACGTATGGGGTCTGTCATCTCGCAGGAAAATCCTACGCCACGGGTGACCTGACAATCACATAATCTTCCCATATGCCGGAAATTCCAACGCCACGTATGGGGTCTGTCATTACGCCTGAAAATCCTACGTCATGTGTGACCTAACAATCATATCATCCCTCTATACGCCGGAAATTCTCAAAATCACAGCTCAAGGTTCCTACCCTAGGTATAACACCCTATTTGGAACCACTTTTGTTCTTGGACCTACCCCAAAAACTTACCGGAAGTGGCCGAAAACCCAAACCCAAAATCGGCAGAATTTCAGTTTGGAAATCAAACTGCCTAAGCTGAACATTGAAGAAATCCTACCCAACCAACAGGTAGAGCATGAAAAATAGTCGAAAATCCATACCTTGATTACCTGGAATGGTGGCCGAAGGCATCCGAAACGATCGAAGGAAAAATGGCTCGAAATTCGACCGAATTTTCGCTAAATCCGGCGGCTGCACAAGCTATTGGCGGCGGAGATTGGGTGGGTTAGGATGGCGAGGCCTCATCGGTCATTTCAAGTCCGGACCCAGCTCTGGTGGTGGACCAAGGCGGCCGCGGCGGCTCTAAGAGCCGCTCGGCTGTTCAAAAATAGGGAGGGGGAGGGGTTCTGCGCGAGCCCAGCCAGGAGAGAGAGAGAGAGAGAGAGAGAGAGAGAGAGAGAGAGTGTGTGTGTGTGTGTGTGTGTGTGTGTGTCTGTGTTTTCAGGTTTTTTTTTAATTAAAAACCCATTTTGAAATATTTACGATTTTGCCACTAGTGATGTTTTGCTAGTAACTTCTTCGTTACAACTCCGATTTGAGCTCACTACGTGTCTACGGACTCATCTCAATACGACCTACGTAACCATACCACCCGTTGTCCCAAAATCCTTCCGGATAAGAAATGACCAAATTACCCCTACTTGGAGGGTAAATTCGTAATTTTAATTAAATAATTTAAATGGGTAATTAAATTTGGACTCAGGTGTTACAATTGGTTCTATTTTCTGTGAGTATTTCAAGAAGCTATTTACCACTAGTGGTGAGAATGATTTTAGCACTGTACTGGCAGCAATGCAACCTAAAGTGACTCTGGAACATAATGAAAGACTGAGCCAGCTTTTTAGTAGAGCCGAATTGGAGGATGTGCTCTCAAAAATGTTCCCCACTAAATCTCATGGTCATGATGGGATGCCAGCTTTGTTTTACCAGCGGTACTGGCATGTAATTGGAAATTATGTGGTGAGTTTTTGCCTAAATGTGCTAAATGGCGGGGCTAGTGTATGAGAGATCAACCATACTCTCATTACTCTTGTCCCAAAGGTGGACAATCCCACACGAGTTACTGAGTACCGGCCAATAAGTTTATGCTCGGTTCTCTATAAACTGATATAAAAGACACTGGTGAACAGAATGAAGGGTTTTATGCAGGATGTCATCTCAGAGTACCAAAGTGCCTTTGTTCCTTCTCGGTTGATTACTGACAACATTATTGCGGCTTTTGAAAGCATTCACGCTATCCAAAGAAGGAGGGGAAGTGCTCTGAAAAAGATGATATTGAAGCTTGATATGTCAAAAGCCTACGATAGAGTGGAATGGAATTTTCTGAGCTGTATGATGAGGAAATTGGGTTTCAATAACAGATGGGTGGATTTAATTATGGATTGTATTTCTACTGTATCCTTCTCGGTGAAAGTTCGGGGGTCGGCAATGGGTTTCATTACTCCTTCTAGGGGATTAAGACAAGGGGATCCTCTTTTGCCTTATCTCTTTCTCATTTGTGCATAAGGTCTTTTGGCTTTTTTGTCTCAGGCTCAAAGTACTAAGCAAATTCGTGGTGTTGCAGTGGCACAAGGCGCTCCTACTTTGTCCCACTTATTTTTTGCATATGATAGTTTATTATTCTGCAATGCCCATTTATCTGATTGTTATAATCTGATGCTTCTTCTCAGAGTTTACAAGCGTGTGTCAAGCCAAAAAATTAATTTTGTGAAGTTTGCAGCGAGCTTTAGTCCTAAAACAGATCCAATCATGAAATGTCTTATCTCGTCCATGTTGGGAGTACGTATTGTGGATTGTCATACACGCTATCTGGGGTTGCCTACTATTACTGGACGGAGTAAACATCGCTTGTTTAATTATGTGAAGGACATGTTGTGGAACAAGCTTCATATGGGGAATGCTAAACTGTTGTCAATGGCAGGGAAAGAAGTTCTTATTAAAGCAGTGGCTCAGGGGCTCCCAACATACACAATGGGGGTGTTTCAACTGCCAAAAAGTTTATGTCAAGAATTATCAACAATGGTGGCGAGATTTTGGTGGGGGAAGTCAGGTAAAGGCAGCATACATTGGAATTGCTGGCGGAATCTGTGTCGGCCAAAATGCCTTAGAGGACTGGGGTTCAAAAATTTTGAAGCTTTTAACCAAGCCATGGTAGCCAAACAAGCATGGCGGCTGTTAGAGAATCCTTCCTCTTTGGTTGGTCAAATCCTTCGAGCCCGTTATTTTCCGAATGGTGATTTTCTTACAGCTGGGTATGGGCAGTCACCGTCTTTAATCTGGCGCTCAATTCTGTGGGGAAGACAAGTTATTGAGCAGGGCCTTATTTGGCGCATTGGTAGTGGGACTTCTGTGAGGGTATTTCATGATAAATGGATTCCAAAACCTTATACCTTTTCGCCCCTTATAAATAGAGGTCTTTCTCTAGAGGCCAAAGTTTTTTATCTAATTACGGCGTCGGGTGGGTGGAATAGGACTTTTTTGGATCATTCTTTTTGTGACGAGGACTGTGCGGCAATTTTGAGTATTCCATTGCCATCAATGCAGGGGTGGCCCTGAGGGTGTGCAAGTGGTGCCACCGCACAGGGCCCCTAATCTTTTAGGGGCCCCAATTTTTTTTTCATATGTATAATATATGTAGAGTGCTGCTATTTTCACCAACTTCATATTTTTCCACCCACCTTATTTTAAAAAATTTAAAGACAAATTTATCCCTATGTAAAATGACTTCTAAAACCCTAAAAATAAAACAAATTTTAAAAAGAAAATAAATTTTTTCTTTTACTCTCCATATTCTTTCCATCTTCCTGACCTCAACAAATTCAGCGAGCATTGATCTATCCATCCCAATCCTTTGAAAAGTTTTTTTTTAAAAAAAATTCAAATCAAATTCTCAACTCCACCTTTAATATTGTGTCAGGGTTGGTAGGTGTTGATAATAGAGGCCAAATTGTCCTTTAATTTTATTCCATTTTAAAGATTTTTTAGTCTGATTAACCCACATACGGGTCCTTATTCCATATAACATCACTTCAATTAAAAATCCATTGTAGTCTTGTTGGTTGTATGTTGTTGTGGTGGTGGTGTCGCGGTCGTGAAGCCACCAGTACTGCTAAGGGGTTGATGAGAATATTAATATGGTAGGGTAAGGTCGTGATGTTGAAAACACATGAAGAAGATGAAGAATGTTTTTTTTTTTTTTTTGGGGTTAAAATTTTTATGTTTTTAACTTGGAGTTGATGGTGTTTGGTCGAATTAATAATTAAAGGGTATTTTAGGAATAATGGTGGGTGGAAAAGTAGGATTTTAATTTTTCAAATTTACATAGTGGGTGAGAAAATAGGACAGGTGGGTGGAAATAGCAGCACTCTATATGTATAACAAATGTTATATATATATACAGAGTGAGCAAATTGTTGACACAAAGACGTTTCTAGTTGTGTTGGTTTGTAGGGCCTCAACTTCTATTCAGGACTCGACTTCAAAACCTGCTTGTGTTAAAGGCTTGTCCGATGTCAACACCAACATTCAATATCCCATCTACTTTCACAACCACAAACTGAAATAATAAATAATCCATCACAATGAATTAGTCAATAGGGGTACTTGTCCGATGTGTTAAAGGCCTGTTGACACAATCATGGTGATTAATCAAAAGGTGTAACATCTCTAACCCAACGTAATCGATTTAATCCAATTTAATTCTTTTGTGAAATTTCAATTTTGTCCTTGGGAGTAGGGGTACTTTGATCACTTGAAGAAAAAAAAACATTTATTGTATGGTATTATAATGGTGTAAGTTTGTGTTAACTTATGTGAGGCCCCAATTTAAGGTTTGCACAGGGCCTTCAAAATCTCAAGACCGGCCCTGCATCAATGGGGTGTCTTAAAGATAAGCGCTTTTGGTTTTTCTCAAAAAATGGTAAATATTCTGCGAAGACTGGATATCGTCTTGCTTTTAAGACTTTGTGATAGAGAGGTCAATGGGGAGATTGGAGGTTCCAACTCTGGAAGTCAGCGCGCTTTTTGGAAAAAACTTTGGCACTTGGAAGTTCCAAATAAGGTTAAAATCCTGCTTTGGAGGGCAAGTTTAAATATTTTGCCTACAACATTAAACCTTGTTCAGAGGGAAGGTATTAGTTTCAGTTTATTGTTCTGGTTGTGGGACGGCGACGGAGGATGTTATCCATGCTTTTTGGGGCTGTAAACGCAGCAGACAGTTTTGGGCGCTAACTTCCTTCAACATTGATTCGACGGTCAGACAAGGCTCTTTTGCTGATTTTTTGGAGGTTATGTTCCTTACTCTTTCAGATTGTGACTTAGAACGTTTTGTGTGTTGTTGCTGGAGAGTTCGGAAGCTTCGCAATGAGGTGCTCTACAGAAAGACCGTGGAGTTTTTGGAGCAGTTTAAAATACATAATACTTACACCAAGCCAGCAAGGGTGCCACGATTTATTATATGGATAAAACCTCCCTCTTCCTCCTTTTTATTGAATTGTGATGGGGCGATTGGACAAGCTGGTTGTAGTAGAGGGGTGGGTGGTGCCTTAAGAGACTCTGCAGGTAACTTTATTTGGGGGTTTGTCGATCAAGGCCCAGCAGGTTTAGATGTTTTGGCTACTGAAGAGGGCTAGGGGAAATTTGGTTTTCAATTCACCCCATCATTGAATAGAGCAGATTGACGCATTTTATTCAAATGGTTAGAAATAAATTGGTTCAAAACGTAGGTCCAAATGGGTATCGTCTTCGACATGCTATCTGGAAACCTCTTCCCTCTCCGAGTTGCATCCAATAAAGAACCCTCCTTTCTGTCCTACCCAATTCAACAACAAAAACCCAAAATCAAAACAAACAGACAAACCAAAAAAAAAAAACCAGAGAGAAGAGAAAGTTAAGCAAACATATAAACATGATAGTTGTATGTTGTACCTGCAAGTTGAGTGACATGGAGGTTGAGGCGAGAGGTGTTGAAGGACCAGTTATTGTTGTGGCCGTCAGTGGATTTGAAGTAGCAAGTATAGTGGAACTTGGAAGAGTAGGAGAGGGAGGTCAGGCCAAACCTGCAAGATTTCGCCGACAAAGATGGAGTCGTCGTGGATGGATTTAAGGGCGTTGTAAAGGGTGTTTTCCCTCCTCTTTATCGTCCTCGCTGCCCTGTATATGCTCAGCTGCTTCGTGTCGTCGTCTTCCATTGAACTCTGAAACTTCGACTCTTTCTTTTCACTCAACAAATTGAAATAATTTATAATAAAAAATTGAAACAAACTTGGGAGTGTTCTGTTGAAACTGGGTTTTTTATTTCCCCTTTTCTGAAACTGAATAACCCTTACTCTCCATTGTTATGCGATTTAAAAGAAGTGGGGCACAGCAGGTTTAGATGTTTTGGCTACTGAATGTGCTGCTATACACATGGGATTATTGAAGGCTACTGAGTTGGGAATCTCTGATTTTTTGGTTGCATCAGACTCGCAGGAAGTTGTGGTTTTGCTGAAAGGAAATGGAGACCTCTGGAGTAATCTGGGTAATATTGTAGATGACAATAGAAGGTTGCTAGCAGAACTGTGTGTTAGTGATGTTATTTTTCAGCCATGTTCGAGTAATCGGGTAGCTCACTCTTTGGCGCAGTTTGGGCTGCGAGAACAGCATCATTCTTTCTGGGCTGGTCTTGCTCTTGACTGGCTTGTTTCACTGTTGGTAACAAACATGAAGGGTGGGTAGTTGTTTGGATTTTCAGTTTGGGATGCTGTGGTACTCTTTTTTCTTGACCAGATTTTCTCTATTGGAGATTTTTATGGCAAGGTTTTAATGAGGCCACCTCTTGTTGCATCCATGTTTTCATTGCAAATTGTATGGTTGTTGTTTGGAATGAAAGTTTCTTACTCTTTGATCAAAAAAAAAAAAATTACAATATTCATGAATTGTTGGGCCTTGAACAAGTAAAATTGCTCCTTATTATTGTAAAAACAAGAGTTTACAACATTACAGACCCATGTTACATCTTTTGGGACATGAACGTTCCCAAACCTTGTAAAACCATGATTTTTGTAATTGCCAATCAGGCAGTCGGTTCACAAATTGGAATCGTAATTACGTGTTGTTTGTTTGTCGATTGCCAACTTGACAGGTCGGAGTGAAAGCAAAATAGGCAATTGACGGATATCAATTTGGCAATTGATGGTAAAGCACTTTTGGCTTCTTTTTTTTCTTTCTTTTTTTTTGGGTATCAAAGGCAATTGCCAAACATGAGACAAATTTCCCATCATTATTTAAAAGTGATATAAGTAATTTTTTTTAATTAGCTTTTTCATTTGGAGAAATCTTTTAATGATATAAGTAATTTTTTAACCGAAAATTAACAAGAAGGGACTTGTAAAAACAGTTTAAAACATTAAAAAGCTTTAGGTGCCAACGTAAATAAACTCTTATTAAACAAAAGCCTCTGAGCCAGTGCAATCAAACATTCATGCTGAGTAAGTTTTTAAGCAGAAATAATAGTTCAAGAAATTTACATGCAAGCCCAAGCCCAAGCCCATTTCACAGTTTTCTCTTCGAAATTTCAATCACAGCACAGCGGCGTAGTCCTTTGTGGCCCTGACCCACTTACCATCACTCACTCACTCACTCAGTCACCCTCTACTTCCTCTCCACTTCCAGTCTTCTCTTCCAAGTTTCGAACGCAGCACAGCAGTCTGATTTCCTCCCTCCCCATTGCGAGGTAATCTCACCCACTTTTTTATTTTCTGAGTTGTATAATTTTTTTCTGAGTTGAGTTTTATTTTGGCTGTAAATTTAGAATCCATCAATCCGGAAATCTCAAGAGACTTCCATAAGGACTTATTCATGAGCATTTTAGTAATAGTTCTTTCACTTCTCTAAGCTTAGTGATCCAATGTGCCTTTGGTGGGGGCACAGCTTACTAAATGGTTCTGTTTTGTGGTTATTCAATTGTGTACTGTGGGTCTCTGAATATTTGGTTGGATATATTTCCTATTTCCAGTTTAGTTGCATGTATACAAGTTTGAACTGGTTCATGGTTTTGCCCTCTTTAAATGAAGCATACATGGTGATGCTATTGGGTTCTCTCTTCAAAAACTTTTACTTTTTTCTTCTACTCCTTTCCTAAATTAGTTAAATATCTGTGAAATTAATCAACTCATCTTTCATGCTTCTTTAAAGGATACTCTCTTTCATCCAGGAGCAGCAAGAAAGACACCAATACTTGAGTGTCTTGTGATTGCATCACGAAATGTAGCATTAGACCTTCCCCGTTAAGACATTTAAGAATGTGGCAGTTTCAAACAGTGCTGTTATAAAGGGACAGACCCAAAATTCCAAATTGGGGTGGGCTAAATTTATTTTACGTACATAACCTAAAAGAAGAAAGAAAACTTGACGGTGCGAGTGAATTTCATTGATAACCAAAGCATTACACCTAGTCGGGGGGACATAATGAGCCTCACCCTTCAAAATTCATATAATACATAGATAGAAGGCTTATTTATGTACATGCCCCCTGTGCTTTCAAAGTTGTCTTAGATTACCACATGTGCTTTGAAATATCTCAAAATACAACCTACACTTTTAAAAACTATCTTACGTTACTCGTTCCGTCAGTATTAAGAGACTTTCTGTTACGTGGTGTGGGCCCCACTTCTTTTAAATCGCTTAACAATGGAGAATAAGGGTTATTCAGTTTCAGAAAAAAGGACAATATGTTAGTAATTAATTAATTCACCTAATCCCTGTTTAATAATTCATCATTCATATAATCAATTGATAATTTATAATATTCAACTGAAATCCCTAATTTTGTTAGGGTTTATAAAGTATCAATTAGGATTTTCAATTTCAATAAAAAACTGATACTTTATAAACCCTAAAAAAATCCCCAAATTTCAATAACAACAAATTGAGGGAGGAAAATAATATGAAGACAACAAAGAAGATGATGAAGGAATATAGAAGAAAACAACCAAAACATGCCAGCTAAGCTAAAAGCAACCAAACATGCCAACCAAAGCAAACAACAACATCAACACAGACAGACAATTCGTGAAGGGGTATTGCCGCTGTGTGAGTGGGCTTGGGCGGGCTAAAAATTTACTTTGGGCTGTAAAAAATTAAAAGCGCCCCGAGCGGTAGCCCAGGTTGGGCTGCTTCCACCCTCACTTCCTCGTCTCGCCTCTCGTTCATGCTCTCTCTTCCTTCGACGACGACCCCATCGCACGACAAGTCGTCCATCTCATTTCCGGTCTCTGCGATTCAGCCGCTGCATCGCTCTCTGCTGACTTCGTCGCTAGGGTTTCCGACCGCCTCTCTTCTGGTGCCTTGGCATGGAGTCGCCGTCATCTTCATACGGTGTTTCCACCATTCTCTCTTTGTTTGTCTGTGAATTCTGGAACTGCTGTTGGGACTTAGAATAGAGTTGGACGCATCCCCGAAGTTGATGATGCTTACGTGGCAGTTTCAAGGCATATGTAAAACTGATGGGTGTCAACATTAAGTTAGATTTGAAGAGAAAGTATCTCTCTTTTCAGCCACGACGAAGACAATGATAAATGGTCCTTCTTTCAAAATTCTCAACCATTGTTGGGTGGAACTCTGCTATAAGAGAATCTGTGAACCAAAGCCGTCCCCACAAAGCCCTCCTTCTCTTTTTCCAAATGAAACAAAATGGTTTGGAACCTAACAACTTCACCTTTCCCTTCTTGGCTAAAGCATGTGCCAAGCTTTCCAACCTCAAATTCTCCCAAATTATTCACACCAATGTTTTAAAATCACCATTTCGGTCAGATATCTTTGTGCAAACAGCAATGCTCGATATGTATGTCAAGTGTGATCGGTTGGCTGATGCCTACATTCTGTTTGAGAGAATTCCCATGAGAGACGTGGCTTGCTGGAATGTGATGCTTATGGGTTTTGCGCAATTGGGATTTCTTGATAAAGTGTTACGCTTGTTCCATGGGATGAGGTTTGCACGAATTCTGCCTGATACCATCACGGTTATGGGGTTGACTCAGGCAAGTTTGGAGACAAAGAATTTGGCACTGGTGAAAGCCATTCATGCATTTGGAATTCAGATTGGGATAGATGGAGATGTTTCAATGGCTAACACTTGGATCTCTGCCTATTCCAAATGCGATGACTTAAGTTCGGCCATGGCTGTCTTTAATGGGATTGAAATTGGCGCGAGGACTGTTGTCTCATGGAATTCAATGATTGCAGGATATGCAAACTTAGAGAAATTTCTTGATGCTCTAAATTTTTACAAATGGATGCTCTGTGATGGTTATAGGCCTGATATAAGCACAATTGTGAGCCTCCTTTCTTCATGCATTCAACCTGATAAATTGCTACAGGGTGTGCTGATTCATTGTCATGGAATTCAAATGGGCTGTGATTCTGACATTTTTGTTGTCAATGCCCTTATATCAATGTATTCCAGGTGTGGTGATATACTTTCTTCTAGATTTTTATTTGATGGCATGTCAAATAGAACTTGTGTTTCATGGACTGCTATGATCAGTGGGTATGCTGATAAAGGAGATTTGAATGAGGCGCTAAGATTGTTTCATGCTATGGAAGCAGCTGGTGAGAAACCTGATTTGGTTACTGTGCTTTCTCTGGTGTCAGGTTGCAGCCAAACAGGAGCACTTGAGCTGGGAAAATGGATTCATAACTATGCCTTTTCTAACGGTTTAAGAGACAGCATTGTAGTCTGCAATGCATTAATTGACATGTATGCAAAATGTGGAAATGTTAACAGTGCTCGAGAGCTCTTCTATGCCTTGCCAGTGAGAACTGTTGTTTCCTGGACAACTATGATCGCAGGCTTTGCTTTGAATGGCAACTACGAAGAAGCTCTGGACCTTTTCTGCCTGATGGTGGATTTGGACTTGAAACCAAACCACTTAACTTTTCTTGCCATTCTTCAAGCTTGCACTCATGCAGGTCTTCTTGAGAAAGGAATGGAGTTCTTTGACATGATGAAAAAAGTTTACAAGATAAATCCTGGGGTAGACCACTTTTCTTGTATGGCGGATCTCCTTGGGCGTAAGGGAAGGTTGGAAGAAGCAACGGAGCTTGTGAAAAGTATGCCGATGAAACCCGATGCTCGCATATGGGGTGCATTACTTAGTGCTTGCAAGATTCACCATAATGTAGAGATCGGAGAATATGCATGTCGCCGTCTATTTGAGTTGGAGCCCCAGGGTGCAGTTCCATTTGTGGAGATGGCGAACATATATGCATCAGAGAGAAGGTGGGATGAAGTTGCTGCATTAAGGAGAGCTATGAAATTTAAGAAAGTAAAAAAAATTCCAGGACAAAGCCTTCTTCATGTTAATGGGAAACCTCATGTATTTACAGTCGAAGATAGGGGTCATCCTGAAGGCTTGCTTATATATGCAATGTTAGATAGTTTGGCATTGCAGTTGAAAGAAGAACAATACTCGCCACATTCAGACAATTTTGTGAAATGATTAATTTAAATAATTTATATTTGCTCAACATAATAACCATGATCATGAATGATACTCTGGATATTTCGTTTGACCAAAGGCCCCCTATCAGTTTATGTGTTGTCAATGAAAATTTGGTATTGAAATGAAAACTCGGTATGTATTGTAGAGTTGTCAATGAAAATTTGGTATGATGGTATATAGCCTCCACTTTGTTGGAGAATATCTCAAATCTCATGGACAATTTATTGAAAGAAAAATGAAATCGCAATGCATTACAGTTGTTTCACGCAAACTTAAGATATATAAGCAGTGTTAAAAGCCACCATAAATAAGCTACCATCTTAGTCATGTTAAACCACTTTTTCTGTTTTGTTTTTATTTTAGTTAACAAAGAGTGAGAATTCGAACTTAAGATATATTGCAATAACAAATGATAAATACAACAAAGAGTGAGAATTATACTTTTATTTTTTTGCCAAAGTTAGGAAATGGGAGGGGTTTTCTTACACACACTATCAAAGTGTCATGAGGATTTAAATATGAGACCACTAGTTTACAAATCACGACGTTTTTCTAGCAAGATTCCATTGCCAGTAGAACTATATATCAATAGCTAGTCAACATTTGGGATAGACAAAGTACGTAGATTCAAACTTGAGATACGTTGCAATATAAATGATAATAAATAGAACAATAGCTAGTTAGTGTTAAATTTGAGATAGACAAAGTAAAAGATTAACAGGTTCTAGGAAAATTCACCCTTCGATAGGCATATACATATCGTGTTTCAAATATCGATAATATCGACGAAATATCGAGGATATTTTGGTTTTTTCGAATCACGGATATTTCGGAACATATCCATGTACATATCGTATAAATATCGACAATAATATCGGAAAATATCGATGTCGATAATTTCGCTCATACTTCAACAATATTTTGTCAAAATATTAGTGTAATATCGCAAAAATATCGAAAATATTGATGTAAAGGGAAAAAAAAGGGAAAAAAGGGGAAAAAATGGAGGGAAAAAAAACACAAAGGGGACTTATACCCCTCCCATTTTACTCCTCCGACACCTTAATCACCATATCACTTATGTTTTTGTGATAATATGCTAAAATATTTATATATATATATATATATGGCATGTTAACAATTAAATACAAAACTATTTTGGGGATTTATCATTTGATGACTATTCTTCACAATACACTTACTCTACACATACAGATGATGAAGATAGTGAAAAATTTGAACTTCATAGGAATTGTATGTGGTACTAAGTCACTCATGTATCTTACCATGCAATGTATGAAGTGTAAAATATTGTAGTAAATCATTATATATAAATGATTATGGTATGTTTAATATTTTTTCATTAATTACTACATATTTTCTACACTCACAGTGTTTGCCAACTCGCTGTATAATCAACTTAAATCAGTTAAATCAATCATGCAATGCATTTCCTTCTAATTTATGTGATAAACCAATAGATAATTGACTAAATAAACATTCTCCAAAGTTTCAATAAAAATTTTCAAGTTTTTCTTACAATTTCCGTGAGTTTTATTCAATTATTATCGATATCGATAATATCTCGATATTTCCATCGAAATTTCCATATTTTTGGACTACCGATATTTCCGATATCATCGATATTTTAGACCTTGATCGTATCACATTAAAAGTCCAAGATGGAACATTCTTCTTTCAGTTTGACTTCCTAGTTACACTTCTTCAATGGTGAATTTAAAAAGTTATTTTTCATAATTTTCCGGATCTGAATTCACTCGGAGTCCTCAAAAACAACACTCATCTACACCTAGCAGACAGACATCTCATCTGTTGGTTCGTTTCCTTCACTATAATGAGTGAAGATGTTAAACATAAATTAAGGAATGATCTTTGAGAAAAATATGCACAGAAAATGTGAAGGTCTACTTGAGATTTAAGTTACTTGAAAAGTTTCCAATTCTTATCATTAAAGATGAAAATGAACAAATTTTTCATACATACAATGGTGAAGTCAGATTTGCACCATGTTTTCATGATGAGTAACAGCTCATTTGTAATGAATTAGTGAATTGGTTGTCACCACAAAATTGAGCCTTCACCTTTCAAAATCCCTGGTGATCTTCATGCACAGCTGTAAGTACATAAACCCCTGGTGATCACAACGTACCATTCATCGGAACCGTAGCCACACAGCTTTCGATCTTGCAAAGAAGATATATAGTTGGCCTTGGTCATTTCCCCATGTGTGTCAAAATTCGACTGATCAAAGCTTCCTTCTTTCCGGCAAGCGGAAGATTATTTGCTGTCAAATAGTACTTCAACTGCGTGACAGTCAAATCCTTTAACTGCAAAACAAGGTTTGTATCAGAAGCGATTAGCATCCTCCCAAAAAAAAAAATCCAGCTAACATCAACAGGATGAAAACTCTTGAATTTAAACATTATCTTTTGGATGTTCTTTTTCCGTCTCGGCTTAAAAAGGTGAGATAAAAACCACAAGTATTAAAGTACAGGAAAGCCATTTTCAGTTTCACCTTTCCGTTGTCTGCAAGATCAACCCAATCATAGTTACCAGACTCTTTAACTGCATTTTCAGAAACTGCTTTTCGTTTTTTGGAGGTCTCATTTGCTTTTCCATTTCCCACAGCATCGTTTTCCTCTTCATAATTATCCCCATAAACAGACTGCTTAAAGTCTTCTAATGCACTAACAAATGCAGGTCTGTAAAGCCATATACGCAAAGACATCGAGTTAGGAACATTGTGCAGGAGAAAAAAAAAACAGTAAGTGCTCAGTTACTGGGAAGCAAGAGATACGAGCAGGCAGATATGCAAGCATACACTTTCCATTACCTAGACATGCCTTCCTCATCAGGCACCGTTTCATCTTTGATTTCTGGTATCTCATCCTCCTCCAGGGCTAGGGCCTGCAGTACTGCATAGTGTCTCTGCAAGGCTGCAAAAATCTCTGTTTCATACTATGCACCTTACAGAAAAATTATGACAGCAAAAGTAAAAAGATAGTGTACTATTTTGGTACTGTCAAAAAGCCATGATTTGAGGGGATGGACAAGAGGTCTCCAAGATGTCAACTTCCAAAAGTCCAAACACAATGGCACACTAATACATGTGTACAACTAATTACTAATATGTATTATAGACATTTATACTAAGCAATTGAAGGTGAATTTCCCCCTAAGCATCCAAAGAATTGTTCAACAAGGACTGTTTTCCAGAACACGGTTTGAGTTATAAATTTCAATCATTCTTGTAATGATTCATTTGCTATATTAAAAAGAAAGACAACTCAACAAGGATATCAAAAACACAGACAATTACTCCCAATCTAGAATTAAAGGTAAGAATATCTTTAAGACCTCATGCTATCAGATGATTATATTGCATTGTTTTGAAATAGATCTGTATCACGCATGCTCCTCCACTGATGACAAAATCACCAAATATCCACTTCTAGGAATTCCGGGAAAGAAGAGAAGAATATTCTGCAGGAATATGCTTCTGCGCTGGGAAGGCCTAGAGATTATAAACGATGGGATGGTTCCAGCCCAATCAGGTGAATGGGTGAAGACATATAAGGAGGGGCGTGGGATACATGAAGTAAAATGAACACTTAAGTGGCTACGATTCAGCTCAAAAGGGAAAGCTCCCCAATTTCAATTTAACATACCCACGTTCAGAAGTTAAGATTCCACTCCACATGACAAGGTGACGAAACTAGCATATTGGCAATTCACATATCATGAGAATATGACAGTTTATAAACCCAGAAAGGACAAGCATGAAACAAAAGTCCACACCCAACTGCCTCTCCAAAATCTCTTGATTGGACTTAAGCAAAAACTAATGGCCAAGTATACGATAAGCAACCAGAACAAACAAAATACACACAAATGAAAGCTCGAATATTGATAGAATACTTTCAATGAAGGATTTGCAAAACGAAATACCAGGGTTGGCAAATTGGAATACTGAGAAATCTTTTAAGTCAAAACGTTTGATTAAAGCAGCAGCGTTTCTAGTTTGATCATCATTTGCATGAGGTGGTGCAACATTTGAACCTGTATGAAGCTGCAAATTGTCACGACCATGACATTTGTTAGATAACTTTAGTAGGAGAAACTCTATAATACAAATCCAACAATATCCCTTGCCTCTTCAGTGTTTCTAATGTCCTCAGAGTATGGAAGATATATCATGTGCATTCCCGGTGGCTCAACCTGACCACCAGCACTAATTATTTCGTCCTGTGAATTTTCAAAGAGATTTGTGAGTTCTAATAAAACAAATTTTGACAAGGATATTTGTGACTCAAATAACAAACAAATATAAACACAAAAATTTCACAAATGTTTGAAAACCACTGATCGTTTTAGCAGTTTGATAGATATTGAGAATAAGATCAAGCAGTATTCTCAATTACAAAACTATACCATGAGAGTATGACCTTACCTTTTCCATTTTGTTTTTATTTTCATGTTCTGTTCCTACCAGAAAATTTCAAATTATTGCTTTACGAATTTGTATAGAACTATGGAGGTGAGGGACAACATCAACAATGAAAAATTGTATTTCTTTTGAGCAAAACACACATGACCACAATGGTAACCAGCGAGAATTATATAACTCCTATAGAAATTGATTGCAATTTTCTTTCTTAATTTTATGTTTTGCACAAGTTCCTTTTTTGTATTTGGTGAATGCCTAAAGAAATTAGCATACCCATAACATGAGGTGTGGTTTATCACCAACAATACTTCACAACTAGGACCAAAGTTGTCAATGCCATTCACTAACATAAATAAGTAAAAAGAATTTAAGATTTTGAAATTGTTTAATAAAACCATTGAGTTGGAAATCTGCAAAAACTTACCAACTTTTAGTTCAAATACTTAAAAACAATGGTTCCTACAATGCCGAGTATTAATTAGTTCAAATACCAACTTTTAAAGTCCCAAAAACAAGTCACTGCTATCAAGAATATTTAAAACCTACCACCAACACATGTTTCCTCTATCACGAATATGGAATCATAACAAATTCTTTGTTTCAAATTAAAAAATGTTGCCCTGTTTAGCAACAAACAACTACTAAGAATTCAAAAAGGTAGATTATATTGGCATCTATTGATAGAGAAACCATTTGTCAGCACTAGCACTAATTCAGAGATGGGGACCCAGTGTAGAAAATCTGACAAAATCGCACCCTTCTTAACAATTCATTCAGTCACATGCATTAAAACAACCCAGAGAAATATTATACATATATATAAATATATATATGTTTGTGGACATAAATTGTATGCATTTAAACATAACTTATTTGTGAATGTAATAAAATCTTACTTGAGCAACAAGGGCAACTAATTGAGGACGAGATGAACTACCATAAAATGCAACTGCGAAACTGGAAAAATTAAAATTAAAAATTAAAAAATCAACAATAACAAGTAAACCCTCAAAAACTCATAACCTCAATCATTTTAAAAAGATATATAGATATTAATAATGCTCCACTCAAACCACAAGCAAGGCTACCAAAAAAGCATAATTGAGGAATTCTGAAAAAACAAAATAAGAAGTAAAATAAAAAACTAGATAAAAGAAATGATAATCTGCACACACAAACATATTTGAAAAGCGGGGGATGATAAAAGTTGAATTGGATGTTTAAGTGAAGGCAATGGGGAGAGAGAGGCTAAAAAATTTGTAGAGAGAATTGAATATTTCCCTGTCCTTATAAAGGTGTCAAATGGGTAGGGTCAAATGGGACCGAGCCATTTAAATCAGGAGTATTCGTGCTTTAGGACATGCCTCGGCCTGAGTAGCCCAACAGGTCCTGCAGCCAGGGCCCATCTCATGCTTGTGATGTACCCACGGCAGACCTCAAAAGGGATGGGCCCATGCCTACGCAAGGGCCCATTCTCGTCCAAACTTGGATTTTTCTTCCCCAATTTACTGTGGTGTTTACATTTGAAAATCAAAATAACATAATTAACAAGTAATCATTTTATCCTTATTATTATAGCATGAAAATAATAGTACATAATAGTTCAGTACAGTCCATAAAAATGTATGCTACAAGAACTAACCGTTTTAGCCGTAGCATTGATCTATGCAGAGCAATGAAAATGCATGTGCTACCAATCAGTTCCTGCAGCAGAGTACAATCTCTCAGTTTTAATCCCAAAAGTATATTAAAATCGAAAGAAGCAGCCATCACCTAAATGTTCAACAAAAAATAACTACTGCATTAAACCATGAAGAACAAATAGTATATACTAACAAAGGTAAAACCAAAAAAATCAACAATAACCATAGAAAATTGAGATTTTCAGTTCTTTAGGACTAAAGAAGCAACCTCATCAGTAGGGAAAACAAATGTTGACGGCCTCAAGTTGTGAAACTCTTTTAAGCAATTTAATGGCTTGAAACCAAGAAGACGAAGATGTCCAGTGGAAAATCTTTTGATCTCTGAAAGTTCCTCCACTGAAAACTTGATATTTTCACTAGAAAACAGATGGAACAGTCAGGAAAAAAATTTCAAGAAGCCAACTAACAGTATAGAAGTGAAATCATAAGATTGATAAGATGATGATTTCATAATGAGACTAATGCAACCAGTAAACAGGTAGCTGCCTAAAGGTTCTGTAGATAGTTTTCTACGCCCAATTGTGTATCTCATTCATGACAAGCACTCCTCTGTCCATGTAACTGTATGCTGTAAACTATGGTAACAAGAAGATAGATTCGGGTAACATCAACTTATGTTACTAGACTAGGACCCCTTCTGTTTTTTTTTTTCTTTTCTTTTAAGGTAATGGTAAACTGAAAATAACAAAATAAACAAGAGAAAAAAAAACGAGAGAGATGAAGAAGAAAATAGTTTTTACAAAATAAATATAAACTAGCCAACGTTCTTTCACTTGGTGAAGGTAAGGTTATGTCGGATTGAGCTAGGAAAAACTAAAACATAAGAAAGAATATGTAGAAAAGTAGCATAACATGCATACGTCTTGTAAGGTTGAAAACGTTTTGCAGATCCTTGCACCAGAGCACCAGTATCAGCACAGATGAAAGATCTTTCAGTCTGCACAATGTCAACACACAGGAACTGCTCAAGATATGGTTTAAATGGCATCACTACCCAATCGGAAACAATAATTAGATTAGGGATAATTATTGCATCTTAGAACCATTTCAACAAACCAGGATGAGATCTTATGAATGTAACTCTATCTAATTTTTGTTAATCATAAACTTTCTAGTAGAGTAAACCAGGAACTAAAAAGACATAGGTCATAGTTCATGTGTTTCTTTGTGTGTGAGTGAGGCATGCCCCCAAGTACACATGTGCATTTTTGTCTTACAAATTCAGTACTCCATGATCTGCAATACTCTACATGGAACATTTTGCCTTGGATATAGATATGTCTGCTATAATAAACTACTCCAACAAATATGCCAATCACAACACTTGTAATAACACCAACCTTGAGGGAAACGGCTTATATACAAAAGTTCAATCATTGATGGAAACTCATTTTCTTATATTGAAACTCTATGGATGTAATTAAAGTTCAATAGAAACACTGGAGGCTAAACATCAACACCAAAAAGATGCCAGCTAGTTTAGCTAGTAACATCTCTTGTATCAAAAAAAGGGACACTGGATCAAATCCTGCTTCACCCATGAAGGGGTTTTTGTCATGGGAGAGAGCTACCCTCCTGTTATACAACAGGCCTAATGAGCCTCCAATGAAGTTGAAGTTTTAGTGCACATTTATTTATACAAAAGTTTCGGGAGAAAATACACACAGAATTAGGAAGATAAATATAATGGGAACAACAAGAGATGTTTTCTATGTGTGTAGGATCTCAAAAACTCAACCCAATTTCTTGAAAAAATCACTAAAGATATTTAAGGTTTCCTAATGTCGATTTTCAAAAACTACTAAAAATACGCCCGAGAGGAGCAAGCCAAAGAGTATTCTCCAATTTTTAGTCTTCAACAACATTAAACTGTTTGAATTGCAGAACCAAACAGGTCCTTAACTGTTCAAATCATACCATTTCAAGTCTCTAGACTCCTTCCTTTTGATTGACAGGGGAAACATACCCAGCCTCCAAATGTGAGCCAAACTAATGAATAAATACAAAATCAAAATGCTCATCAATCTGGTCTTTAAACACATATCTGAGAATCATTAACCTCCTAAAATGGGTTGACTAAATAACCTTTACCATACAAGTCATAAACAACAAAGTCCACCTTGTTTCGAAATTGGAAGTAGCTACGTGCCATAAAAAATGCATCAGAAAGTTTTCTCACTTCAAAGTCTTCGATTCATTAGTCATTGATACAGATATCCATGTAATGGCAATAAAAAGATATGTAGTGTAGTAAAGCAGTATCACCTTTAAAGGACGATTAGTCACAGAATCAAGCCAGGTGATTGCTCCTATTATCCAAAGTCAATGAAACATTGTTCTGAGCCCAAACTGATAGGCAGACGCTGACTTGTAGAATGAGTAAGTAATTGAACAAATGGTGATGCAAATACCTGGAAGAGTAGGACGAATTAAAGCATAAGAACTCAGTTGAATTGATAGTCCATTGGCAATTGAGAAAGTGATCTTTCTAACTAGGCGCTTCTTGAACATTCGCTTTCTAAGCTGATCCTTCATATCTTCCAATCTGAAATTAGAGTAGATATTTACAAAAAGAAACAGGTAAATTAGGCAACAAGTGAGACTTATTTATTAGGTTTTATGCCTTAAAAGGTCCAGAGCAGAGTAAGCATTTGAGATTAACGCAACAGTGCACAACCTAATGGATCATTGAATCCAGATGTTCGATCATCATCGTTTAATACAAAAAATGCCACATGACCCCTAGAATTAACTTTTAAGATAAAATGGTCTGTTGCTAAAACTCCTGAATTGTATTTGATGCTCAGTGCTCAATTGTAGCAGCGTAGCTCCTTAACATAAAAATTTTATTTCATATTTAAATTTCATCAATATGCTTCATTTTAAACTTCTATATTGCCTCTTTTAACTCAATCCATTGTCTCCATAATATCCTGGAAACTCCTACAGCTTTTATGTCATCAAGTTCCAATAGTCACTCTACTTTTATAAGCAATAGGCTTCTAAAGATGTGGGAGATCAACAGGTTGAAATATTTAAGCATGTTGAATCTGAAAGGAAGCAACTGGTTTCCCCAGTTCCAATGTTATATGCAGTACTCCTTACAAATGCACATAAGAGATGTGTCAAAAGACCAACCGGAAATAATGGTTTGCACAAATGAGCATAATAAAATAAATATTGGGGAAAAAAAGTTACTTTTCTCCTGCTGCAGGCATAAATCGTGCAAGATCATCGCCTTTGAGTCCAAGTAAATCCTGAAACATATAAAAGTAGAGAAGTAAGCAATGCGATCACTTTAATCCTCAAAGAAGCGTATAATTAAAACAAAAACAAAAAAAAGTATTACAATAAAGGATATAGCCATACCGAGTAGAATGTAGAAACATTGAAATCACTGTCAGGCCGACTCAACGGAAGAAGTTCAATTGAGATGCCAAGATCTTGTGCATCCTGGAAACAGTTAAGGGGTGGACTTCTTATAACAGTGAATGTCAATCAATATACTATTAAACTGCAAAGATGTGCAAATCAAATACTCTAGTCCGCTGCAATGTGGTTCTCATCATATCTGTCTTTATCACTCCCTTAATGCTGCCAAATGGATCATCTTCATTTGTAAATAAAAGAACACGCTTATCAGCTGTCTTCGCAGATCTGAGATAGTAGTTTTGCTAATAATGTTAGAGAGCACACAGATGGGGTCCAATTCTACCAAAATAAAAATAGCAGGATAGAAAATGATTTCAAAAGGGGAATGAACTTTGATACCATTTTTCTTTTACTTTTTTTCTTTAAGAGAAAGCCAAACTTTGATAATACGTTACTCTTACCCTTTACGCAGCAGTGCTTGGGCTACCCAGAGGACATTGTAAAGTGAATTTTCTCGGGACCCAGAGACAATACCATACTGACTCCCAATTTTGCTCATAAATGACTCTGCCACAGAAACGGAAAAAAAAAAAAAAAAAGTTTGACTTGGACACTCCAAAGAGGCATTTGGTCAATAGGAAGAACTTGGATCACAAACAAAATCATCATGTGATGTCTTTGGTTTACATCCATTACCACAAACTATTTAACATATATATATATATATATATATATATCACCAGGAATTTCATTGGTCTATACAAGCAGTTTATGTTGGGGATGGGATATAAATATATATAACATGGGAGCCTAAAGCTAACAGAGCTGTACCACCCTCAAAGTTAGATCTTAATCCAGCTATGATCATCAACATGGCCCTTTCTTTGTAAAATTTTATCATAATCTAAGAGGTTCAACAAAAAGAAGAGTGATGAGACAGGCAGGATAAATTACAAAGCATGAGAACTCCAGAAAGCATATAAAAGAAGCCAAATTTTACAAGAGAAAATGTGATTTCACTATAAACATTTCCCGAGTATATTTTAGGGTAGATTTACATAAAATACAGTCTCAGAGCCACACCCACACAGGACAGCCCTCAGTCAAACACAGACGCACAACACATTGTTAACTGACCTTATACGTTTCTAAATTCTGCCTGTAATTTTTTTTAATAAAAAAACAAATATGCAAGAAAAACTCAATGCATGTTAGACTTAATAAACTAAATTTTAACACCAGTAGATCGATAATATCTTGATTAAAACAAATTGAAAAAATAAAATAAATTTTCAAGTAGGGGACATTGTCAATTAAATTATAACTGGAATCAACTCTAAGAAAAGTATCTAAGAAAACAGCCAACAAAAACACTATTTCACCAAGGAAATACCTTCTATGTTATCAATTTCTTTTATTAGCCTGGCTGTTGGCCTGTCTAGATACTCTCGGTCAGCGACGTTAAACACATAAACACCATTTAAATCTTGCAAGTTCCTCTTTTCCCTCTGCAGATGTACATGTAAGCTCAACAAGAGAATGACTCATATTCTGACTAATATTAAAGCATCAAGTAGTAAGAAGTTCAAGCAATGTAACATGTTTTAGCTTGATAGAGTTCCAATCTTACAGTGTTAAAGAAGCATATGGCAACTTCATCGTACGAATTATTAATGATTTGCGTCTTCAAAGACTGTACAATACAACTCACAGCAACATGAAAATGAGTGTCATCCTTCCGGTCTCCCTGCAAACATTGACAAATAAAGAAGCCTCAAACAAATTAATGAAAATCAGTACGTACTGATAACAACAAACTGGCATGGCCTTGTTATTTTTTGAAGCACAAGAAAATAGTTCCTCCATAAACCACATTGGAAAGCAAGTCTAGAGGTTATGTTTAGTTTCGCTTAGAAGCACATTTCGAGCAACTGTCAAATGATGACAAGCATTTCTTGCATAACATGCCTAGCCACATATCCATCCATATATGATTTGGTTAGTATCACATCATGAGTGAAGTAATTAGAAAATTTGAGATCCGAAGATTCAAGAACGGCTATTTATTAAACAAATTAAGCAAATAAACAACCAAACAAACTCACGGCTGGACAAGTAGTGGCGAACATTTTGGGGGAAGCATCAACCAGGTACACCACAAGCTCCTTGGTCGACTCTCTTTCCTGAATTGGGAAAAAAAAAATTCATTTTTTACACTGAAAAGAGATATGTCAAAGGCAAATAGACCAAAGGAAAAAGGAAAAAAGATAGAGAAAGAACCTGGAAGAGTTCATTATCTGGGTCGCCTTCGTCGTCTCTGAAAAGGTCATCGGGGTCTATTTCCATGGCGGCAGTTGAAGAGAGCTTAGTTAATTATTCACTGCACTTAAACTTTGGGAGAGCCGTAGAAGGAGAGAGAGAGAGAGAGAGAGAGAGAGAGAGAGAGAGGAAGTCCAGTTTTGAATTCCAGAAGCCCGAAAAAGAAGAGTCTCGCGCAAGCCGAAGCGGGGAAATGGGCACGGATCTCCTGTGGTGCACTCAGCTGCATTTATCTGCGTTGATGAGATCAACGGTTCATATTGGAAAATGCGTAAGACACATTAACGCCTTCTGATCTGATACCCTGACTTGTTTTTTTGTTGTTTATTATTTTTTTTTTTTTTGGGGAAATTAGCGGTTGGATCCACTAAATATTGGTCAAATAGACTTGACAATCTTGTTGTGTCGTGTTACTTCATTTAACCTGTTATGAAAACGGGTGAAAAATACTAAACACAAATACGACTCTTTACAATTCGCGAATAACACAACACAACTCGTTTCACCCATTAAGAATATATATAAAAAAAACTTAAAAAAATAGACAAACAAAAATCAATCACAGTACACACAGCCAACCTTCTCTTCTCTCCTCCCCAAATTTCTATCGAAGAAATTGACTTAGCTCAGAAATTCAATCTAAGTTCAAAATCAAGTACTTGAAATTCATCAAATACTTCATCAAACTTTAACAGATAACTAATCGAAAAAAGTTCAAAATTCCGTTATGGGGCTTGTGTTTGTGGCAGGGAGGATTGGCAGTGGGTCGTGTCTTGTCGGGTTCCTGTTGTGTCAGGATTATATACGTTTGAAGAATGCTAAACTCAAACCCAACCCGTTTAATAAACTTGTCATTCTCGGGTTCACCCGTTTATTTCCCTTGCGGGTTTCAGGTCATGTCGAGTTGACCCGCTAAGTGGTAGCAAATAAAAAAAATTTTAAAAATCTAAATTTTGATAAAATTAATCAAGCAATTGCATTTTTTATTTTTTTATATAAATAATTATTGTATTTTGCCTCTCTCTATATATAAAGATTGAGAATGAGAAATTATAAAAATTATTTTAAAAAAAGAAAAAAAAACAAAGGAATGGGTTGGTGGGTTACATAAGTATTTTAGAGGATTGGCGGGTTATATAGGTATTTTAGATGGTTAACGAGTTGACTCGTTTAATAAACGAGTTAAACAAGTATCAAGTTGGCAAGTGACATAGGCATTTTATCGGGTTGGCAGGTTGACCCGTTTAATAAAGTATTTTAGAGGATTGGCGGGTTATATAGGTATTTTAGCTGGTTAACGAGTTGACTCGTTTAATAAACGAGTTAAACAAGTATCAAGTTGGCAAGTGACATAGGTATTTTATCGGGTTGGCGGGTTGACCCGTTTAATAAACGGGTTAAACAAGTGTTTTAGCTGATTGGCGAGTTGACTCGAAACCCACCCGTTTATAAACGAGTCACTGGCGGATTGACCCAAAAATGACCCGTATTTAAATCGTGCGGGTTCGTATCGTGTTTTTTCCATGCAGGTTTCTAATCGTGTAACGGGTCGTATGGCAAATTGCCCCCCCCCCCCCCTCAGTGGCAGGTGAGCGAGTTTTTTGTTTTGGAAAATGAAAGAGAGTTGGAGCATAACAGTCAATGGAGAGGGAAGAGAAGGAAGATAAGTATGGAGAAAAAAAAAAAGAAACAAATAAAGTTATAGTGGAAGCTGTATAAATATGCACACAATTGATTCACATTAAAAGAATGAAGATAGTAGAGCTGGAAAAGGCGGTGATTCTTTTCAAAAGTGGGTTGGGGTTCGAATGCCTTCCAAGCAATCAATTTTCTCATATTTTTTCCATCCAACTCTTTTGTAACATTACAAAAATGTCCGTAAGCTTAACAAGTTAACGGGTATTCTTAAATTGACATACATTATAATTTGGACTAATGTCCCACCGTCTTCTGATCAGATGTCTTGCCTTCTTTTGTTGTTCTTTTTGGGGAGATTAGCAGCTTTGACCTCGGCTCCATTAAATATTGGTCAAATGATCCCTTTTTTAAAAAGTTTGTAAAATGACCCTTCTAGATACATCATATGGCATGTCTATCACTTTTGTTTTTTCTCCATTGCTCTCTTTGTCTCTCTCCTTGGCTCAGTGGTCTTTGTTTGATTTTCTCACCTGAAAACGATCTCATCTCTCTCTTTCTCATTGGCTCTATGGTGTCTCTCTGATTTGCTCTCTCCCAAATTCTCTTCCTTAATTGCGCAACAAATTATTCATCAAGGTTAAGATACAAAATCTCTCTCTCCCTCTCTTTCTAACTCTCATTTCAAATTAGGGTTGTAGTTTAATTTTTGTAAGAAAAGAATTTGACAGGACTCGATCCAAATTCCGCTTTGGAATCCGAGCCAAACCATGTGCGTGTCCGACACTTGGTGAATGTTGGACACAAATGACCTATTTGCCCTTCTATACAAAACCTGATAAAATAACAAGATTGACATCTACCGAAAAACCGGCAGAATTTCCCTTGTAACTGGCTCAATACCAAATCATTTACACTTGCCAAAATAAGTGTATATATATATATATAACCAACTGCTAGCATACATATATATACATTCCAACAGTTCAAGTCTCAGTCTAGGGCAAAACATCAGAGCAACTACTAAGAATTTACAAAGGAATCAATCCTTTTACAAAACAAAAATCCTACATCAAAAGAAAGGCGCGGAAGATGGGAAACGGCCCGGTGGTGGATTCCTGTGCACGTCTACTGCCTGGGGGCGCAAAACAACAAAAAGGGTGAGTGGACCCAAAACAAAGTTTAGAAAATAGCATATGAACATACTAACCCCACTGTAAAAACAGTTATACAAATTAAATTATTCTCTTTATTTTCTGAATTCAATGCACTTATATAAGTATACATATATATAAACCAAGCATACTCATGGTCAACATTAATTTCTTAAGGCATTGAAAACAGTTTAAAACTACCACCTAGGTGTACCCTTTATTTTCCTTATATCCGTCAATTCCTTGCATCACCATGGGTGACACATACTCGCAGGTCTCAGTGACACGAGGTCAGTCCGAGCCGCAACTCGCAGGATTCAGGGGACCGTGGTCCACCTGATCCGCATTACTCGCTCCACACGAGTTCGAGTACCAAGGAACTCGTGGGGCAACTGTCAAGCATGCTGACAAAACCGAAGGCAACCAATACAATCCGAAGGCAACATGTAATATCTGGGTACAAAGTGGTTTAAGAAAATATAAAGTTTCTGAAGAAAATCTGTTGAATAATTAACTTTCTGTAACCTTTAAAATTCTGCTGCCATTTATCTGATAATTAACGAGAATATCTTTTCCTATATTCTTTAAAGGAGGTTTCACTCGGCAGCATGCAACATAAAATATTTAACAGAATAAAACAGCTTATAACTGAAACTGAACTGCTTAAATTCATTTATTAAAACAAAGAGTCCACTCACTGATAGTCCGAGCTCACTGGACCTCTTGAAGGTCCCTCCTGCGGGTCAACAGGTGCCCGGGTGCCTGATTCAATGACCATAATATTCTATTAATACAATATAGTATTAAATTAAAAACCCTGACCCCCGGCTCGTAAAAGTACGTGCGTCAAGTTAAAGTTATCCCTATGCCCATAAAAGCTTTCCTTCCAGTTTAGCAGTATCTTGGGACTCAAAAAGCGTTAAAGTCCCAAAAATCAATCTAGGACCCCACGGGTCCATGACCTCACAATATGATCCGGAAGCCGCTAGAAAGTCCAATATATCTAGGACACATGTCCTGAGGGTATTGGTGTCGATCGGACGGTTGGATTGATCACGATCGTGTAATCGCATAATTTCTAAACCTTAGCCCTAGGGTTCGCGATTTCGGAGTATCCGGGACGCCGATTCACAATCCGTTGAATCCTACACGATTCTAAAATTATCTAGAGTAACATATCTCAAAAAGATTACGATCCAATGGCTCAACAGTATTGAACCCGGAAATCGCACAATATGAAAAATCCGTTCAAGGCTCAAACGGTATCCAAATTGAGATCCGCAAATTCCTACGCGCTCGTGACAACCTAAGGATCGCATCAAGACATAGTGCCACTGCACTACCCTCGCCCACGCGCCGCCGCATGTGCCGGCAGCGCTGGGTGTCCAAAGCGATTACGCATCGTTGGAAAATCTCAAAATCACGGCTCCAAACTCCTACCCTAGGTATAACACCATATTTGGAACCACTTTTGTTCTTGGACCTACCCCAAAAACTGACCGGAAGTGGTCGAACACGGAGGTCAAAAATTGACCGAATTCCAATTTGAAAACTGAGCTATCTACAGTCAAAATCAATGCAAACCTACCAAACCATCATCTAGAGCATGGAAAATAGGTAGAAATCCATACCTTATTAGACAATTTTGGAGAAGAATTGAAGGAGAACGAGCAGGTTGAAGTTTCTGTCAAAACCGCTCGGTTTTCTACAATTTCCGGCCAGCGTCGGCAGTTCCACGGGCTGAGAGTGATCGGAAAAGGAAGAGGAGGTGGTGGCGGTTCGAACAAGACCGGTCTCGTGGCCGGTGGTGCTCTGTGGAGGTGACGGTGTCACAAAAACTAATCTGGGGAGGAAGGGAGACCGCGTGACGAGAGAGAGAGAGAGAGAGAGAGAGAGAGAGAGAGAAACTGAGGGAAGAGAGAGAATGAGGGTTTAAAAATCTGATTTTTTTCAGATTACCATTTTGCCCCTCATAATATTTTAACCGTATTTTCTTCGTTAAAACTCCGATTTGAGTCCACTTCGTGCCTACGAACTCGTTTTGTCGTGCTCTACGCAACGGTGTATGTCGAATTGTCAAATTCCTTTTTGGTCAAAAAGTCAACTTTTCGTTAATAAATTATTCCAAGAGCAAAATTGTCTTTCCTCATAATAAATTACTAATTAAATATGAATTTTAGGTTTGGGTTATTACAAAATTAGTATGCCCTTAATTTGAGTTACAGTTTCAAAGAAATCAATTTATATGACCTAATTTGCTCATTATTGTCGTTTAAACATGTTTTATTTTCAGGAACAATAGTTATGAGTTCCTTGCATATAAATTTTGGTAAACAGATGCATGTATTTTTTTGTTTTCTCAACAAAATTTTTTTTTTTTTCAACCATATAGTAAATTATGAAAACAAAGAACACAGTAAAATGATGAAGTTCAATTGAATGAACTAAATTAGTCTTGATGTTGGATGTCAAACAAATCTCAACCTAAAAATGTAAATACAAATAAATTCAAGGAAAAGCGGTTTGTCTTCGGTTTCTTCTGATTATGTGTTTAAATAGAGAATGAAAAATTAAATTAAATTTGTGCTTAGTAGTGGTTTACATGTCGGCCAAAACTCCTTGAGCCCAATTATATTTCTCCATCTCTTTTAAGGTGTCTATCGTAGTTGTGTAGGTCCAAGCGAGTATACAACCAAAGTTACAAAAGATTCGGTTATGAGGAGTTATAGGAATATCAATCTTGTTATATCCATAGGACCCTCTTATGTTTCATTTTCAAATGATAAGTTCAAGCACTTATCAATTGAAGTCTTTGTTATCTTCTAATAACCTTTGAAGTATTTCTTTACAAAATCTAACTCCGACCTTGATGAGTTTGTTGTACTTGGAAGCTTCTTGCCTCTGTTTGGCAAGACAAAAATTTCAGCCACATTTGGCTTTTCATCTCATTGTCACCATCATGAAACTTGAATTTCCTCATTTTTGTGTCATATTCTTGTATGCATCTTACGTTGCCATAATTAGACTTCATGTACTCTACCTTTGTTAACCTTTTCTGGATATATACTTTGATGAGTGTTCAAAAAGGTATTTTTGATAGCAGTGTCAAGACACCTTTCCATTGTTGAAGTTTCTCCTTGATGTTGTCGATTGTTGTTGCAAAAGTAAGCATGTTGCTCTTGATCTACACATAGTTCAGGTTATCCCATCTTTTTGGCTTCTGGTTGGTTTTCTTTTTGGATGATGAGGGCTTGCCTTTTGGTTTAGATGTTGGAATGTTTTCTTCTTTCTTCATCTTTTCTTTGGTAGACATGCATTAGAAATAGCAACACAGTAAACTAGCAAAATTATTATACTAGACTGAAACATGACAGCCATTAACAAAAATGTGTGGTTTTTAAAGGTCTTACCTTTGAAGCCTTTTCTGCTTGAAAATTTTCTCCTTTTTGTGTTTAATGGTTCTTAATGTTACTTCTTTGTATTTTTCTTGGTTTTGTAGGTGGGGATTAGTGTTAGGTGTGGTTGTGGTTTTTGAAACAAGATGAAGCTTGGTGGTTTATGGAGTTTTAGGCATGCAGAGATCCTGTGGAGTGTTAGAGAAGATGGGTAATAAAGAGGGTACTACGGTTCATTTTAATAAATTGTTTGGGTTTTTTTATAAAATCTAGGCTAGGCTTGTTTTGGGTTTTTTTTAATATTTTTTTTATAGCTTCTTTTAAGTCAATCAGTGGCAGTCACATAATTTATAGAAAGTTCAACATCAATTTCTTATGTAGTAAATGGGTTTTAGGTGTGTTCCTAAAGTGCATTCCGTATGAGTTTTTATTTTTTATTAATATTTTGGGTATAATAATGAAGATCCCTATAATTAATTTAAAATTTCATGAGATGAATTAATGTCTCACTCCGTGACTTTTTTTTTTTTTTTGGTACTTTATTATGAACATGATTTTGAGATGGAGGAATAGAAAGAAATCATCTAAGAGCATAAATGGAAGATTTGAAGAAACATCCAAATAAAGAAAGCGTTTTTTTTGTATTTAGGCTTTCATTTTGGATATGTGTTAACCTCGGCTCGTGCAGCTTTCGACACCATGAAGATTATTTGGAATTTCTCAACCATTCCTTGTTGCAACAACCCGA
This sequence comes from Prunus dulcis, assembly GCF_902201215.1. Lineage (NCBI taxonomy): Eukaryota > Viridiplantae > Streptophyta > Magnoliopsida > Rosales > Rosaceae > Prunus > Prunus dulcis. The sequence continues at coordinate 15,043,494 of NC_047650.1, read as the reverse complement.
AGAATGTGATGACCATAATAACACTACAAACCCCGTAAAAGGGTGCAAAGAAAAAGTTTATTATTGTTGTATTCAAAATGTCTCAATAAAATGAAATAAGAATGATCATCCCAATATGAACCCCAGAGTGACACTCACTCCAAATTTGTAGTAAAGAACACACCTAATATGACAATCTTCAGGTGTAAAAACACCCAAGTTAATTGTGGTTAATAACAAATGTATACATAGTTCTAGAGAAACCGAAAATCATGTGCACTATTTGGTTTGGATGTTCTTCTTGGGGAAGTTGAAGGTTGGATTGTGGTCGTGGAGGTGAGTGAGGTTGGGGTTCCATTGAACGAGGTGAGTGGGGTTAGGTTTCCATTGAATGAGGTGAGTAGATTAAGAAGAGACCAAAAGGGATGATGGATTTATATAGTCTCGTCATAAAACAACATTCTATAAATAAGTTAAAACCACATAAATAACCATACGTTCCAAAACTTGGAATAATAGTGCTTAACCTAGATATATGCTTTTAACCAAAAAGCACTGTAATTTTTTCACATGGTTTTATACAGTCTTGCTTTTTCACTATCGGTCACACCTTAATTTCTTACGTGGCTTATGTGTACACACCACGCTATAAGAATTCTCTACGGTCACCTCACTGCCTTAGTCACTAAGGAAAAAAAACATCATATCTCTTCTCTGTCTTCTTGAGATGTTTCATAGCATTTCACTCTAAAAGTAAAAACTAAAGAATTTTAGATATTATGTTACTATGTAAGAACAATTTGCGCATACAGTTGAAGGACTAAGCCACACTTCCTTTGAGTGTTGCTGTGTTGTGTTGCTATTGCTATTGCTATAATAATAATAATAATGAGAAAGAGACAAAGAAAAGGCAGCAGCGGCACAAGTGTACTATTTTCTATAATATCATTGGTTGGGCGAGAAGCAAAATTTTTTTTGTCTTCTCTCCCTAGACCTAAGACCCTAGTGAGCAAGGAGAGGAAAACCGACTGGATCCTCATTTCGCTTGGAGACAAAGCTATTAATTATGTAAGTATTGGGCTGCACTGCATGAACATCAAGAGTTACGTACGTACCAACTCTTTCTGATGGCAGACCAAAAGGCACCATAATTTTTCACTTTTTTTTTTAGTCTTGCTTTTCTCATTGGGTCATGCCATTGCAACCTATGGACACTATGACTAACTTGTCTAAAAATCCCTTTAGTTGAGTTGAGATGAAGCCCATCAATATAATAGTTTCTTATGTTCAGTCATTTTGGAATTTGATAAGTGTACAATTCAAAAAGAATTCCAAATATATTTTATTTAAGAAAATAGGAACAAATGATATATCTTGTGTTTAGGGCATAAAATGTTAACGTGTTTAGTTCCATCCTTATGATTTGATTTCTCTTAAGCCATTGGCATTTTTTTTTGTGCACACGAATATCAATATGCTTAGAATTAATCTAAAACTTAATGTGATGAATTAATGTCTCATTCTATAACTTTTTTGTTTTGTACTTTATTATGAACATGATTTTAGGATGGAGGAAAAGTGAAAACTTATTTGAGAGTGGAAATTGAAGATTTGAAGAAACATCCCAATAAAAGAAGTTTTTTTTGTTTTTGTTTTTGTTTTTGTTGTATTTCGGCTTTCCTTTTGGATATGTGTTAACCTTAACTCTTTCACTTTAACCTCCGTGGTCTCTTGAATGTTCGCTATCTCTTGCTCAAGAGCCTCAGCAATCTCTCGCTCATGCCTCTATAATCTCTTGCTCGAACTTCCACTATCTCTCAATCGAACATTGAAATCCGTGAGTTGTTCGCTTGAACCTCTGCAATCTCTCTCTCTCTCTCTCTCTCTCTCTCTCTCTCTCTCTCTCTCTCTCTCTCTCTCTCTCATTTCTAACATTAAAATATGTGAGTCATTTTTATAGTCATTCGAATTCGAGATTTTATGTATGTAGCTTAGCTAGTCCGGTAGGATGTAATCGTTTCCTTGTTTGTTTTGCTTGCTAATTGTGTCTTTGAGTTTGAGGAGTTTTGAAAGCTAATTAAGCTAGGATTAAGCCAATTGTATGTAAGTAACTTATGTAGTAGTATGTGATCGTTTTCTTGTACTAACAAGTCCAAGAATATGATGATCATGACTACATTGCAGACCCCACACATTAAAGAAAAATAGTGTTATGTTGAGTTCAAAATGTCCCTATATATCCCCAACAAGAAGGTAAAGATACCCCATAAAATTAAATAGTGAAGCATTTTTCGAGTGAACCAAACATGAAGGATCATCCTAATGTGACCTCCACAGTGACACTCACTGCAAATTTTTAGTTTGAAGGAATACACCTACTAAGACTATCTTCTAGTGTACAAATACATTTCTCATTCTCCTCAAAACTAATGTTTCTAAGTTGATTGTAATTGAGACCGAATATATACATGGTTCCGAAGAAAGCGAAAACCAAGTTCATTATTTGGTTTGGATGTTCTTCTTGGGGAAGTTGGAGGTTTGGTTGTGGTCGCAGAGGTAAGTGAGGTTGGAGTTCCATTGAAGGAGGTGAGTGGGCTTGGGGTTTCATTAAAGAAGGTGAATAGGTTGAGAATAGACCAAAAGGATGATGGATTTATATAATCTCGTCATATAACAACCCTCCATGAATAGGTTAACTAGCATAAATAACCATACGTATACCAAAACTTGGAACAATGAATGCTTAACCTAGATACATGCTTAGAATGAATGTAAAACTTGATGCGATGAATTAATGTCACACTCCATAACTTTTTCAACCCATCACACACATAATTGTCAAATCTTTCAACTCATCAATCACACATAACACAAGTCTTAAGGATAGAGACTGATTATGATGCAGGGAGATGCAATTCAAGCAACAATCAGTACTACAATTTTAGCTTATACCGACAACCTATTACTGGCGAAGGGGCAGTTCAGCCAGTACTAGGACTCATTACTGACTAAGTAAAGTGATTTGTCACTACTAAATAATATTGGCAAAGCCTTTCGTCAATAATAGTTTTACTAGCGAGACACAGCACCAGCCCCTTGAAAGGCGGGAAGCCAAAATATTAAGCGCCCATATTTGTAGACATCTGGAAGCCAAATTTTGCCACTAACGAGTTGGTTTGCCAGTATTAGACTTAAATATATATATTTTTTACTTAAACTCTCTCAACTTTCTCCAAACCGACTCTCTCTCATTGGCCAAAAAAGACTATCTCTTCTCTCTTTTTTTCTTTCAGTTTTGGGTTTTGCTCTGTGTCACTCACTCTCCCCTCCTCCCTCTTCCTCTCTGTCTTTTTTTTCATTGAAGAAGAAATTGTTTTCTTCCTTAGAGCTATTGGAGTTCGAGGAATTGTGTGGTTATGATTTTTGTATCTGCCTGGTTCAGATTGACAGGGAGATCAAATTTGGGGGTTTTCTTTGCTCTTTTCAGTTAGGGTCTTTAAAGAGGGCCCTTGTTCTGGTGAGATTGGTGTTTCTATTTCTTTTATTTTTTAAAGTATTTGAGTATAGGTAATTACCCATGAATCCTTCTGATTAGTTATAAAAATTAGAACACAAATTTTATGATGCAGACATGGACGATGTACTAGTTGAGTTGTATATGTGAAGCCTGATTATATCTTTTGTGTTTCCCTTCACCTTTTTCTATGATATTGTTGTTCTTTGATTATTATTGAAAAAGATTTTCTTGTAGTCTAGGGCTTGTTTGTTTGATTTTGGTTTTGTATTGTTTTGTTTGGGTTGTGGCTCTGTTTTCATTTTTTGTTGGGGTTCTTGTGCTTTGTTGGGGACTTTTTGTCCTCTTTCTAATGTTGGTTTTGATCAGATTGTCTTTTTATATTGTTATATAATGCACTTGTTTAATATCACTTTTGGGTTTGCTTACCATGATCGGCTGCTGAGGTTGATCTTTATTTTTAGGTTTGTTATTGGGCTATCTAAAGATGCAAAGAAGATGGAAGGGTTCAGGAAGAGATAGATAAGTACAGAGACTTTCTGGTTATTGATGTCAATGAAGAGTATGTGAAAACGTAAGAGTCATCGATTTTTATTGAACTTTTTGTCATGTTGATGACTTTGCGGTCTTGGAAGTTTATGTCATATTGGTTTCTCACGCTATTTTGTAGGTTTGGAATTTTTCAGAGCAGAATTTCAACTTTTCGAAGTAGATTATTATGTCAAAGCAGATGATGACATTTATTTGCGTCCATGTATATATATTGTAATGCCAGACTATATGCTTTCATTAAGCTGTGAATATGAGTATATTGGAATTTACTGATATTTTCATAATTTGTTAGATCGACTAGCAACACTTCTAGACAAGGAGAGAACACATTCACAAACCTACATTGGATGCATGAAGAAAGGACCCTAAAAGGAAATGGTATATGGGTATTAAATTTGTTATAAGAGCTTTTACCTTTGTGATTGATTTTATTCTTTTTTTTATCTGATAATCTATCCATTAATTTATTATTCAAGTATGAGAATTCAGGACATCTAATTGGGAATGAATATTCTCGATATGCTTATGGTCCTATATATGTTTTGTCTGCAGAGGTGGTAGCATCATTGGCAATTGCTAGAAATAACAAGGTCAACCACCTATTCTGTATCTGCTTTCTTTATCCTAGTCCATTGTTTCTTTCAATTATCTTCTAAAAGGCAAGCTGGGCAATATTTCTTTTTATGCGAATCTTTGATAAGACCATATTCTTATGTTCTGGTCTGTGATCTACATATCAATGCGACGTGTAGGAAAGTTATTGGTTGAGTTCGAGAATAAAAGCACTTTAAAGCTAGGCAAGGATGACCTTTCTTTTCTTGGAATAGTCCATACCATTTTGCATGGCATTTGTTGAGTCATTTGGTGAAGGACTTGTGGTGAAACCACATCAAGTGCCTTGGATTCAGACAAAGGCAAGGTCATTCAAGAGATTGCGAGGACACAACTACGTTCACCTTGAGTCACAGTATGTAGAGTTATACAAAGTTTTTGGTATAGTGGCCGACTGTATTTTGAACCCAAATGATGTATGCATACTTTTGTAGTGTACTAGTTGAATATTTAACATGGCATAGTTTTGAATAGGTTGGGCAACTATAGTTTTGAACTCTACTGATGTAGGCAGACCTTTGTAATATTTGGCTATTGTAATTGACATGGTACTTTATAGTTTATAAGAATGGTTGTTGTATGGTTCAATCTTGGAGTATTTATAATAGTGTACTTGTAATTGTTATTACATTTTCAGTAGCAATTAATTTTTTTAAGAAAGAAAAATGTCCAGATTATATTACAAAAGAAAAGGCATTTGAAAGAAAAATATTTAATGGAGCATCAGCTCACAAAGAAATTGACAAACAATCCTGGCAATTTTTATTTTTATTTTGTTTTGGTTAAAAACAATTTGACAAATGTTTGGCCACTAGTATCCAATCCTAAAACAATAATCCTGACAAAAGCTTGTTTAATACTAACTATTTCTTTTGTCAGTAATAATCCGGAGTTACTTTATTGCTTGTGTCAGAGAAAGACCTTTACTGACGAATAAGTTGCAAAAGTTGGTCAGTGTTACTAATACTGACAGGACTTTTACTGACAATCCTCATTTTCGCCGCTGCAGCTATTATTGATGAATTTCCGCCACTAATGGGGTTTCTACTGGCCAAAGAGGGTTGCCAGAACAAGGTAAAATTGTAGTAGTGAATTAGAGATATTGATTATGACTTTGTGGCTCCAAGGATAGAGACTGCATGTGTTTAGGACATTAGTTATTTTTATACCGCAAAGAGCAAACCGTCATTTCAAGTCGTTCCAGATGTTGCATCATTGATCTTTAATGCAAGAACTTCAAAAAATTATTGAATGTTCAGCCAACAATTCCAACACATCGTTTCTACTTTCTTGATTACAACCACATATCCTCTCGAATAAATGATAATTCAATTCTAACATGTAGCAATTTCCATACACATATAATTAGTTTTTTTAAATGACGTTTTGAGTACATGAGGTTTTACATATTCTAATAATCTTATAATGCTATTTTGTTAAATTGCAAGATGTTCTGGGCCGCATCACTGCTATGCAAGATCTGGAAACCAAAATAGTTGACAACAAGAGGCTTGAAACAAAGTGTGAAATTCACATCGAGAATATAAGGTAAAACTGTTAATAAAACATCTATAAATTGTCAACCTGTTAGCTTTATTATTAAATTAGTTTTTATTCCTCTGTTGCTACAAAAGAGAGAAAATTAGAGTCACTTTATGGGGTGACACTGTTGGAAGAAAGAGTGAGGTCTTTATAAGTGTGGAAGTCCCACACATAGTAAATGGAAGTAGGCCAAGTAGAACCCAATTGGGCTTCAAAACCGATTTGGGCTTTGAATATTATATAAAAATATATAATATTTAATGGTCAAAAAGATAGGCCTTGGGCCCACTTGGCACTTTTAGATTTAAAATAATTTTTTTTAGTTTCGAATTAATAATTTTTTTAATCTGGATTAGTCTAATTAACTGTTTTCTAACTGTTGTGACTCTTCTGATAAGGTTTCAGAGGTTTATTTAAATCAAACAAAGCATCGTTCGTTTTACACTGAAAAAGCATTCTACAAGCATTTCACATTGTTTGAGAGGAAACCAAACAAAGTTCGCCAGATTCTAAATCCTAGTGCTATGGCTTAGAATACAAATAGTTGAATCCTGGGAGGCAGTTACCTGTAGAACTTCAAGCATCGAGAAGGGGTGAAATTACTGTCTTTAGGACACTACATCAAATCTGCAAGCCTTTATCTCGAATCCAAGTCGATTTTATTTGTTGTTGTTTACTGTATTTTGTATTACAGTTTGTATCTATTTTGTTGATATTGTTAATATATAATTATTTTAAATTGTAACTTACTATTGTTTTTCCAATAGACACAACAAAAACTTTCAATGTGAAAGCTTTACAACAGTTAGTCTCGCCTACATTTGTGGTTTTTACAAGCCTAAAGTTAAAGAATTTCAAGGTATGCAATTTGTTTCTCATTCTTTCTATTAATCATTCTCAAATATCTTCACCAAAAGCAAATCTAATCTCTTATTTATCAATATGCAGGACAAACTGTCTTAAATAGCACCATTTCAAATTTGCTTTTCATCAACCCAGATATACCAGAATTGCAATCATACAAAACATTGTATGATATATATTTTTTTTTTCTAATATGGATGTGCATTCGTCTTTTAACCGAACCAATGCAGCTTCAATCATTTGACAAACCCTATAAGAATGTTGCCACCTTCTCCAATGCCACAACTAGCGCCTCAACAATTAGGCAACTCTAAAAGACTCTCTGTGGCTGAATGGAATGTTCTTAATCTAGACATGTATAAGGTACAAACATCAATGTCCTCATTTTAGGTTTCTATTGCTTCCAATTTAATACACAATATGACAATTATTAGAAGCAAGACTTATTTCATTTCCCTGCCATTTTTCATCTCATAATTGTTTTCGTAAAATTAACCAATTTCCTTAAACATGTTGTAGAATACTTTTGTTATATGTAGAGCAGCCATTACGTATTTTAATATGCGTGGTGGATGGTGGTATCATGCAGGTCCATCTTGCTTCAAGCAACTAAGAACCATTGCCCACAAGGATTGGCTGGTGTGTCCAAAGAACATTACAATTGACCAAGCCCCTCTCCCTTGATAATATAAATAACAACAATTATTTTCATATATTCTTTCCATAGAGTTTGACCGCATATTATAACATCTCATAAATTTGAAATCCAAGTTTAAAGTGGGATTGATTCTCGAAGATACAAGCGATGAGGCAAATGTCATGATTATCGGAAAAGCAGCGGAGCAATTATTTGGAATTTCTTGCTATTAGTTGGTAGTTGAAAAAGGTTTTACAAACCAAGAAGAATTCCCATATGCAATTCTTCAAGTCAGAGTCCAGTACAAACTTTTTCAGCTGCGATTTGAAGCAATTAAAAATGATTTGAACATAAGTGATCTTTTGATTCAAGTTGTGTTTGACAACATTGAGCCACTGCTCGAATCAGGCTCCAACCCATCTCATCAAGCATTAGTTCAATATGAAAAGAAGGACACACCTGGCCAAATATTAACATCCACTCTGCCACCGCTCTCAAAAGAAACTTTAACTACACCACTTACTGCTTCATCCACCTCTTCACCAAACGAACATATGTCCACCTCAAAGAAAAAGGCAAGAATTGTTATGAAAAAAAGGCCTTTCAGTTATCTCATCCAAACACATACAAAATTTAAAACTTAAGAATTTATATGACAATTCACTTCTTGATATCAATAATTACATATCAATTAATATATATACTCTTTTTTTCTTTTTTTCTTTTTTTCTTTTTTTTTTTGGCATGTATCCAAGGCACATTACAATTGAGAAGAAAACTGACAATTCATGTTGTAAAAGCTCCAGAGAAAGATATATCAGATTGTGATGATGCCCTGCTCATTTCTCTTAAACCCAAGATCGTATCAGGTAATGTGGGAATCACCATTTCTGCCCCAAAAAAGGAGTACGCATTATTTCACCCAAATTTCCTTTATTTAACTCAAATTCAAAACATATCAATAGTTTTCCCTTTTTTTAAAAAAAAAAAAATTTCATGTAAAATTTGTCTGTTTGGTTATTTGTGTTTGTGCATGCTGAGTTTACAACATCACTTTTGGATTTCTCTAGCAAGCAATTACGCTCATAACCGTTTCTAACAAAATCGCTTTTATTTTATTTATTTTTTATTTTTATAAACAAGTTCTTTTCTAGCAAAAGGCAGCCCTAGGCCCCAAATCCAACTCTAGCGTACGAAGTCCAACCTTGGTAAGGCATGGGACCCACCAGTTTGGGCAAGCCCACGAGCAAATTTGGACTGGGCTGTTGCCCGAAGGCTGCTGACGTTAGTTGTGACGTCACGCTGACAAACAGCAATGGGAAGAAGCCACGTGGTGCTTACCAGACGCTCCGATTGAATTTTTTCCAGAAATCCAATGGCAAAAAATTTGAAATTAAAAAAAAAAAAACCAAAAAATTATGGATTTTTTCCCTATAAATACCTAACAATTTTATTCACTTTCCACACCAAATCTTCAAACTCTTCTCCTTCCAATATTTTTTTACTTTCCACTCACATTTTTTTACTACTTTCCATTTGTATCAAAAAAATAAATGTCCTCCATCATTGAAGCCGGAGGTGCGTGGACAACTCAGGAAGATATTGTGTTGTGTGAATGTTGGGTAAAAGTTGGTCATTGCACGATGATGGGCAATGATATGAAGTGGAGAAAAATTCATGGAGAATTTTGTGAAATGTCGGTTTGCCTCAGACGAAAATGGCCTTGGCTAGTAGGTGGAAAATTTTGAATAAAGAGTTAGGGAAATGGAGAGATGCATTGGCAAAATCTTACCGACGAGAGAAAATATTTAGGGAAATAGCTTAAAATGCCACCTTTTTTATAATTTTAACTAAAAATACCATCCCTTCCCAATTTTTTTACAACTACCACCTATAAATACATTTTTATTGTGGAATGACTGTACCCATTTCAGTTTTTCAGAAATTGGGTTTCAACTCTCTTGGCTCTATCTCTCTCTTCAGCCCTTCTCTCTCCCTCGTGCAACTCTCTCTCTCTCCGAAGCAATCGTCTTTCTCCCTCAGCGGTGGCTATTCATCCAAGCTTAACTCCACGGTTCACATCCACGAGGTACTGTTCATCTTCCTTGTCTTTGAAATTTGGGGTTTTTGTGAATTTGGTTTATGGTGTATGGATTTGTAAGAAATTGATTTAGGGTTTCTTCGAAATTGGTTTTGGGTCTCAATTCTTTGTGCCCAAGTACTAATTAATACCAATCATGGAGAATTGTCACTGAATGAAGCATCCGTGGAGAATTGTTGGATGAAAATATCTTTGCTATATTCATGCTACTTCCTTTTGCGGGTGGTTTATGTTGAGTTAATATTTAAATTTTAAAATGCATTCTTTTTTCAATTTTGATTTCAACGTTTTCTTCAAAATTGTTTGTGTGTAAATGCAAAATAAAGGCATAGATTCTAATTGGACTATTCATTTTGCCCAAAAGCATTCCTGATGCTTGATCTTTGTCAGTGTAACAATCATGTTATGGAATTATAAGTTTGCACATACAATTTGATGGTTGTCTAATTATATGTTTCATGTTTTGGAAAATTTCTGGTATTTCTTGAAACCAACCATGGTTGACTAGTTCACATTCTCATTATCAATTTTTTTTTTTCTTTCCCAATTTGCTTTATCAGCCATATAGTATTGTGATTTTAATAATTATTTTTCTTATAGATGTTCACATATTAACTGGTGAAAATAATTGAACAGAGAAAATCCAATGATGCAGAAGTCGAGTCACTGCGAGAGGAATACCATCAAAGGATTGCAACACTTGAAAGGAAGGTAGGTCTTCTTATAAAGTCTTGTTTATAATCGTGCTTGGATTGATCTAGGTGTTATATGTGCCCGTTGTGTTTTTGATGAAATTGGTACTTGCCTATTTTTAATTCAGCTCCTGATAATTGGAGGGGCTATGCCAACTTATGATTGCAGGTGTATGCTCTTACAAAGGAAAAGGACACGCTTCGGCGGGAGCAGAATAAGAAAAGTGATGCAGCTGCTCTTCTGAAGGAAAAGGATGAAATAATTAATCAAGTTATGGCTGAAGGTCTCTTTCTGTCCTTGTCTGTCTCTGTTTCTCTTAAAAAGCTCAATATGTTCTACATATTTTGTGCCTCATAGTGAATTTCAACGTAGCCAATGTTCTATTGTTGGTTCTTATAATTGAATTTGAATTGAATCTGATTCGGTATTTTGTTTAAAGAATGGCGTGGTTCAGTGGGAAAGTCTCTTTGGGGAACTTCCCCGATCTCGCCGGGGCCGTGAATAAGCTCCAGGAGAGCGTCAAGAACATCGAGAAGAATTTCGATAGCGCCCTTGGGTTCGAAGAAAAAGAGAAGGCCGAATCCGGTAATGAAGGTACTTCTCAAGCTCACACATTGTTCATATGTATCTCCGTCTCTTTTTTTTTTTTTTTGGGTGGTATTTTTGTTAATGATAATTATAGTATTGATTACTTGGTAGAGAATGAGCTACATTTTATGCTTCATGAAGTAAAATGGCTGAGCAACTCAAATTTGGTTTACACAACCAAGGCAAAAGGAAAATACTAATTTTGGAGCTTATATATAGTGGTTATATAAGTTGCAGTTTCCTTTACTTGTAAATCATGATTTCCTTAGCGTATTTAATTGCATTGTGTTTCTCGTTTCGGGTAGAACAGAGTTTTCAATGATAGGATTTATTTGGAGAAAAGGAATTCTGGTAGTTATGCTGTGTTCTCTATTTTTGCATGAAAGTTGAAAGTAAGATGTCCCCTCTATATGTGTGACAGCTTCAGGATTATGGCCTTCGTCTACTGAATGGAAATTGCTATTTGATCCTGTTATATCTTTTATGGGACAAACAAATGAGGGAAGTAGTGTTGATTCATCACAGAAAGCTGAGTCTTCAGAGCATCCGCCAAAGGTTGACAAATCATCAGGGGAATCTGAATCTCCACAAAAACTCTCTACTGTTGAGGCAAAGGAAGGGGTCAAAACAGAAACTTTACAACACTCTTCAACTTAACAGATGGCTGATAAGGAGGAAACTGAAGTTGTCAAGGAAGAAACAGATGATAAGCATGCTGCGACAGTGGAGGAAACAGAGACTGTGGTAGCAGAGCCTGAAAAATCTGAATCTGAATCTGAAAAATAGAAAATCTATATGTTGGGGGTTTTCTGGCTAGCTAAAAATTTGTGAGAAATGATGAATCCATTGATTGCAGCCTATTTAATGTTTAATACCTTCATTAAAAAAAGGTTGTTGACAGTGCTTTGACTATCTTGCAGATTATAATGGCAAAACTAGCAGGTGGCCCTAGTGAGAGAGATCAGCATGCAGGGATGGATGAGGACTAATTTTGTGTGTATGACAATTGACTATCTTTGCTTGTATTGCTCTATGTTAGGGATCTTTTGTTCCATTTTAGTAACAATTTTGTTTAGGAGAAAAAGAAACATATTGCAGTTCATGCTTTGTAAATGCCACTATTATGTTATGATGGACACGTGGTATGCCCTTGTTGGGTAGGTTTTGGATTGAAACCATGGTCGAGTGCTTGAGCCATGTTTAGTATGAAGCTTGAATGGATTTTCTTTTCTGTTGTATTTGGCCCTTGTCTTTTCAAGCATGCCAAAAATCATCCTAGTTTTGTAATATGTGGTTTGTGTCCAATTAATTTACTGTGGACCTTGCATTTTTGTACCCAATATTTGATAGCTGCCTTTTTTGAACGAAGATTCATTGAGGGAGAGAATTACTTTCCTTTTGAATATGAATCGATGTGCAACTCCAACTATCATTTCAAAGGTCAACATCAATTCATGCTAATATAAGGATGGATAACAATTGTCGTGTCCATGAGATTTGAATTCAGGATTACTTTTCAACGAAGTGGAGACTCTGTTATTAGACCAAATGGCCATTGACATACGATATAATAGCAATATTAGGCCAATACATGTACACTATAGAGGCAATATTAAGGCAATATAACCACAATACGATAGCAATAGTATTACAATATCACCTATAAAAATATAATTATTGTCCACTTATTGCTGATTTTTCACATGTTCAGAAATTTTGTTCTCTCTTAGCTCAATCGGCTCTCTCTCTCTCTGGCACATCTCTCTCTCTCTCTCTTTGGTATCTGTCTATCGCAGCTCTCTATCTCTCTCTTGGCTCTCTCTCTCTCTCTCTCTCTCTAGTGCAACTCTCTCTTTGCTCTCTTTCTGTAGCGCAGCTCTCTCTCTGTCTCTCTCTAGCTTCGTTCTGCCTCTTTCTCCCCTTATTCGCTCTCTGTCGTTTTATTCATACCTTCCTTTTTTTGTAAATTATTTTTTAGTTGTTATTATTTTTTAAAATAATTTCTTACAATGTCTTACGATGCAATTATGATGCACATGACTGCCTGTTTTTGAAAGGCATGTTGTTTCTTTCTCCTCCTCGTCTTATTTTTGAATGCAATATGGCCCAAACCGTAAACCCATTGATGAGCCGTAGTCAATATACATACACTAGAGAGGCAATATTAGGGCAATATAATGGCAATACGATAGCAATAGCATTACAATATACATGCAATACGATGGCAATATGCATACAATATGTATACAATACACAGGCAATATTAGTACAATACACATGCAATAGGACAGCAATATTAAGTCAATCTACATACAATACACACACATCCATTACAGACTACAATTTAGACATGGAAAATAAATCGCCCCCGAACCCTAACAATACTATCCCAAGAAGCAAAAATTATTTCTTTCATAAAACTTGACAATTCAATTGTTATTACATAGTCAACCAATCTTTACTCTATTACATACATACTTCCTACCTATAATTATAAATAATGGAGAGCTCACAAATTCTACTAATTTGATCTTAACTTCATCAATTTGTTCTTCGTTGTATGAGTTAGCTCTCCCTTCTTGCACATTTTCCAAGTTGTTCTGTTCTCCTCCCGTGTAGCAATATCAGCAACAACAGGTTATCTACAGATCTGAAATCATAACTGCAGATGATTCTCAATTAACAAAGAGGAAAACCATTTTCTTTTATAACTTTGGTTCTGAAATATATAACAAAATGCAAAGACCTTTGCTTCTGAAAAGGAGCAAAAGTTTGTCAACCAATTCATAGTAAAAACGAAGAAACTAGTGAACCTAACCAGAGAAATGCTAACCTGCAAAACCAACTCCAATACTTTAACCACATCATTAATACTTGAGATTTTCTTCTCATGGATTATGATTAGAGGATTTTCCAATTCCTATCAGCACATACACAAGTTTGAAGATAATCATCATCAAGCAAAAAGGGACTTGAGGTGCTGCTAACTTTAACAAGCAGCCCTCTAACAGTTTCAAGACATAGTTATCACTGAGTCAAACTAAAACTTACACATTTCTGATTGTTCTGGTTGGTGATGAAATAAGGGGATATGTAGCCCCTGTCTAGCTTCATTCCCTCAACAACCTCCAACTCATTGTCCAATGTTTTCCCATCCTGCAGAAATTAACATAGTATGAAGCTTACATGTTTTGGGTATCATTTGGGAATAAAAAACTAAAATAAAATTATTTGCCCTCCAATATATTTCTGTAAAAATTTCATAAGACCCATACATACCTCACTTTAAAACAACAATAAAAAGAAGCTGATATCATCCAGATTTCAGCCCTTGCAATATGGTAACTACACTAAGTTGCCTATGACAAATCTGCTGACTAGAAACAGACATAGGCAAATAAAATCACATACCCATCAGCACAGCCACTGTCCAGGTCGTGATGAGATACAAGCCAATAGACGACCACAACCAAATTGCTCTTCAATATGCTGGTCAAGAGTTGTCTTTATCAAACGAAATCAGAGAACCACAATTTTAAAGATTCTAACATAAATGAATTACCTGAAGTTTAGTAATCAACCCTTTCTTCTCTTCTTCAAACTCTCTGATCTAGTATTCAGAGAAAAAAAAAATATAAGAATACCTAGCAGTGAAAGGATTAAAGAATGACAAAATCAGACAATGAATAAACCGGCTAGCATACCTGAGCCCTTAATTTCCTAATCTGTCCTTCTTGAGCAGCCTGCTTTTTTGAAAGCTCTTCAGCTGGTACATAAAAATGCAAAAATGAAGGAATTTCCATAATTATTGATATGATTGCATAAAGAAACCCTCCTTGCATCCACAATAGAACATTGGCTACGTTGAAATTCACTATGAGGCACAAAATATGTAGAACATATTGAGCTTCTCAAGAGAAACAGAGACAGACAGGGACAGAAAGAGACCTTCAGCCATAACTTGATTAATTATTTCATCCTTTTCCTTCAGAAGAGCAGCTGCATCACTTTTCTTATTCTGCTCCCGCCAAAGCGTGTCCCTTTCCTTTGTAAGAGCATACACCTGCAATCATAAGTTGGCATAGCCCCTCCAATTATCAGGAGCTGAATTAAAAATAGGCAAGTACCAATTTCATCAAAAACATAACGGGCACATATAACACCTAGATCAATCCAAGCACGATTATAAACAAGACTTTATGAGAAGACCTACCTTCCTTTCAAGTGTTGCAACCCTTTGATGGTATTCCTATCGCAGTGACTCGACTTCTGCATCATTGGATTTTCTCTGTTCAATTATTTTCACCAGTTAATATGTGAACATCTATAAGAAAAATGATTATTAAAATCACAATACTATATGGCTGATAAAGCAAATTGGAAAAGAAAAAAAAATTGATAATGAGAATGTGAACTAGTCAACCATGGTTGGTTTCAAGAAATACTAGAAATTTTCCAAAACATGAAACATATAATTAGACAACCATCAAATTGTATGTGCAAACTTATAATTCCATAACATGATTGTTACACTGACAAAGATCAAGCATCAGGAATGCTTTTGGGCAAAATGAATAGTCCAATTAGAATCTATGCCTTTATTTTGCATTTACACACAAACAATTTTGAAGAAAATGTTGAAATCAAAATTGAAAAAAGAATGCATTTTAAAATTTAAATATTAACTCAACATAAACCCCCCGCAAGAGGAAGTAGCATGAATATAGCAAAGATATTTTCATCCAACAATTCTCCACAGATGCTTCATTCAGTGACAATTCTACATGATTGGTATTAATTAGTACTTGGGCACAAAGAATTGAGACCCAAAACCAATTTCGAAGAAACCCCTAAATCAATTTCTTACAAATCCATACACCATAAACCAAATTCACAAAAACCCCAAATTTCAAAGACAAGGAAGATGAACAGTACCTCGTGGATGTGAACCGTAGAGTTAAGCTTGGATGAATAGCCACCGCTGAGGGAGAAAGACGATTGCTTCAGAGAGAGAGAGAGAGAGTTACACGAGGGAGAGAGAAGGGCTGAAGAGAGAGATAGAGCCAAGAGAGTTGAGAGAGAACCCAATTTCTGAAAAACTAAAATGGGTACAATCATTCCACAATAAAAATGTATTTATAGGTGGTAGTTGTAAAAAAATTGGGAAGGGATGGTATTTTTAGTTAAAATTATAAAAAAAGTGGCATTTTAAGCTATTTCCCAAAAAAAAACCCAGACAGACCTTAAGCCTTATTGCAAGAATGGGCAGTGTAAGAGAGCCATTAAAGTTTGAATTTTTAATACAAAACAACATTGGTAATGTTGAAAACTAGGTGGTAATTGGCCAAGTTTTGGTTTCTCGGTGCATATTAAAAGCTTTATTCTTTAAAAAATAATAATTAAATTTTAATTTGAATTGTTTAATATAAAAGCATACCGAGAATGTTGACAACTAAAGGTGGGAGTTATTATTATGAGTTGTAATATTTTATTGTGAACTTAAAAAGTGCATTGAGGACTTACAAGTGTATTAGAAACTTGAGTAAGTGTAATATTTTATTGATTTGAGTTCTGATTAGCTTTGTTTCTATTATATTTAATTCAACAGTCACCAAAGCAGACCAAGAATGGTGAGGACTAACCCAAATCATTGACCATCTACCTAAATGTAACGAAAATTGATTGTGTTACTATGAAAAATGTGACTATTGCCCCCCCTTTTTTTTTTTTTGTTTTTTTGTTTTTTGTTTTTTTGTTTTTTTTGTTTGTGAATATAGGTACGTTGACAGCACAAGGTAATGATCACCATCATCAACAAACTAGCTAGGTTCCAATAAAAAAAAAAAACTAGCTAGGTTAACCTTAGCGTTACCACCAACCATTCAGCTGTCAAAACCCCCACCATCATCAAGACCTTGCCAGTGAAGTAAAACATTGCACCTACGGTTCAACCAATAAGTTGTTTCTTCTCTCCAAATTTTTATAAGCCAAAAAGAAGAATGGAAACCTGCAAATGAATGAAAAATCTACTACTCAATATCAAAAGGCCCACGCAAATGTCTTTTATAAGTCAAGTGATTAAGACTATTCACTTTTGTTTTCATTTCCTTTCTTTGTCATGTCGACCGATTCTCCTCTCCTCAAATATCGGTAGTATTCAAATAAAAATTTTGATTAAAAAGAGCATAAGTAAGGAATATCCACCATTTTCATTGGCAGGACAAGAACTACTTAATGTATTAAATTTGAGGACTCTCGATTTTCCACAGTTGAAGAGCCAACAAGCCTAAAAATGTGCTGCAGAAATTAATTAATTAAAATACATAAGTGAACCTGTGTGTATGTATATATAAATAAATGACATGCCCCATATATATCATGTCTAGAATTTAAAATATAGTCAAGTAAGATTCGATTTTTTATGCCGGATCATAGGATAATATACAATACTTCTCCTGTTCCACGAGTATGCACTCATCCATTTATATATATACATATAGTTGCTTTGGCAATATCTTCAACTTTGAAAAAAATAATAAACAAAGAAGTCTTCTAAGAATACACATATCACATGTTCTTTCTAATTTAAGCTCTCAAGAGTTACTTTAAACTTTCAGCAGATCACAAACCCTTTTCTCTCTCTCTCTCTCTCTCTCTCTGTCTCTCTCTCTCTCTCTCCAATGGATGCTGCTGATGCGCTTGATCGATCATCGTTGACCTTTCCTCTAGTGTGTGATGAAAGGCAACAATATGAGGAAGTAGAGGCAATTGACTGTGATCACCAAACTAAAACAACCTCTGTTTTGAAAACTTGTTTCAATGGACTCAATGCCCTATCTGGTACTTCTCCTTGTTTTATACCATTGTTTTAACGTAGTATTGTTTTTTGTCTGGTATTCTAGCATTTCTTCTCACTAGCTATCGACAATTGCTTCAACATTTCACTTATTCATGAAAATCCAAAAATATATATGTATGTATGAATGTGTAGGCAGCTGAACCTCATCTTGAGACTGTAAAATATCAAATGAATGAGCCAAAATTTTCTCTTTTTAATTTGGTTTCAGGAGTTGGGATGCTATCAGTTCCTTATGCACTCTCATCAGGAGGGTGGCTAAGCTTGATACTTCTTTTTGTAATTGCTGTTGCTGCCTTTTACTCAGGCTTGTTAATTCAAAGATGCATGGATATAGATTCTACTATAAGAACTTATCCTGACATTGGTGAACATGCATTTGGGAAAAAGGGAAAAATAGTTCTGTCAATTTTCATGAACACAGAACTCTACTTAGTTGCGACATCTTTCCTAATTCTGGAAGGAGATAACCTACACAACTTATTTCCAAAAATGAAATTGGAAGTGGCTGGATTAACAATTAGTGGGAAGAAGTGCTTTACAATACTTGGTGGACTTATTGTTCTGCCAACTGTGTGGTTTGATAGCCTCAGCCTTCTTTCTTATGTCTCTGCAAGTGGGGTTTTTTCATCTGTTATCATTATTGGTTCAATTTTGTGGACTGCTGTTTTTGATGGAATTGGATTTCACCAAGAGGGATCGGTACCGCTTAATTGGAGTGGAATCCCTACTGCTGTTAGCTTATATGCCTTCTGCTATTGTGCGCATCCAGTGTTCCCGACGCTCTACAAATCAATGAAAAACAAACGTCAGTTCCCGAATGTAAGTACAAAATGTGAGCTTGATATACATTGTTGGCCGATTTCCTAACATCTGAAGTTTTGGAAACAAGTTATGGCTAACCTAGTAGGATAGCCTTCTTTGCAAGAGGTCCTAAATGCCTCTCTCCCTCCATCTGTTTATCTACTTAGGCCTACTCGCACGAGAGGGTCTAAACTAGATATACATTGTTTGCTTACGATGGTATCAATTGTTGATGTTACCATATGTATATCTTACTCGTTAAAGATAAATGAGTTTTAGCGTATGCATGCTTTGGTGCTTACTAATTTTCAATCTGTTGTTTCTTTGCTGCAGGTCCTCCTCGTGTGCTTTATTTTATGCACCCTTGGTTATGCATCAATGGCAGTTTTAGGGTACTTAATGTTCGGGTCAACAGTCGAATCACAGATAACTTTAAACCTCCCAACTGAAGAACTTAGCTCAAAAATCGCAATATGGACCACCCTTATCAATCCAGTATCCAAATATGCTTTAATGGTTACACCAATCCTAAATACTGCCCAAAATTGGTTTCCAAGTTGCTGCAAAAAAAGTCGAAGCTTCCGCCTATTTCTCAGCACTTCCTTGGTAACCAGCAGTGTTATAGTAGCTTTGGCTATACCTTTTTTTGCTTATCTCATGTCTCTGGTTGGTGCATTTTTTAGTGTCACAGCTTCACTTATAATACCATGCCTTTGCTACCTTAAAATTTCAGGTACTTATCGAAATCTCGGATGCGAAATGTTGATTATAGGGTGTATAATTTTGATGGGAGTTGTAGTTGCCATAGTTGGTACTTACACATCTCTACAACAAATAATAGAGCATTTGTAAATTAATGTACCGGCTTCTTTTTTTTTTTTTTTTTGACAATGTATTAATTCCTTGCTGAGGTTTATGTTAATCCGCATAGTATGTTAAAGAAATAGATAATCAGAGATGGAGAGCTTTATCAAAGTTGAAATTTCAAACTAAATATTCCTGCTTCTAACTTTCGACCTCACCAACTTTTGGCTATTTATGATAAAAACTCAGTTTCTTTCCTCTTAACTTTTGATTTACTTACGATTTCTTATGTGCTCATCTCAACTTCCACTCTATCCATTTTTGGACCAAATTAAGGTTAAGAAATAAATAAAGTCTTCCAAAATATAGGATTTCGTTAGTAACTGTGGGAGCATATATTTTCATCTCCAATCAGGGCACGCCACGTGGAAAAGAAGATTATCTCTTAAATTAATTAATTAAACCAGTTTATCTGGCTAGTTAATTAATTGGGATAAATATCTTAATTAATATGATATTATCTTTATTTAAAGAGATAATATCATTAATTAAAATATTATCCTAATAAAGAGAAGATAATATCATTTAATTCAGATATTATCTTCTTAAGAGATAATATATTTAATTCGGATATTATCAAAGCCGACTCGATCCCTACGAAACCCTAGCCCCGAGGCTCCTATAAATAGACGACTTCATTCATCATTCAAGGTACTTCAAAAAACCTACTCCTAATACCCAAAGCTCTCTCTCCCTCTCCACTCTCCATATTTTCTCCACACGGCTTCGGCCACCACACACGGCTCCGGCCACCCGGTTCACACCATACATACAACTCCGTACCCTTTGCTTAGCTATTGTTTTCCTACAAACACTCGAACTAACTTAGGCATCGGAGGGCCTTTGGCCAACAACCCCCCGGGTGTGGTCTATTTACTCCAGTCTTTTTTACAGGAATCGAGGAAGAGAGAGAAGGAAGATCGAAGGTTGAAGGATCCAGAAACGAATATTCTTCCGTGAGAATATTTGCACAAACAGTAACCTTGAAACCTAATACCGTTTTTCCAGTCCTCATTTTACCAAACAGTCTTCTCACCATTTCCTTCAACCACTTCATCAATGAAAATTAGCTAATCACCTACTGCTTCGAAATCTTTTGAAAAAAAAAAAAAGATACCAAACACATGTTTTGTATAATATTTGCGTAATTTTGTAAAAGAATTACTAAGCCAAAAGTGAAGGAGAAAGATATGGCAAGATCATTTCTCTCTCCGTCGTGTCAAACCCTGAGCTAAGCTAAAAGTAAGGATAAGATTTTTGAGGAATAGATAAAACATTGCTTTGAAAAATGAAATAAGTTCAATTAAACAGCAAATGTGTGACACGCGATACAAAGCATAAGAGTTTAGATTTCATATTCCCCACCTCTGTCTCGATCTTTTGGACTACAGGGGTTCAAGAAATTTGTGGTCACCCACCATTAGATGTTAATTTAACGGTTCAAAAAAGTTTCTTAAAAAGAGTGCAAGAGTGAATGAACCGTTGAATTTACATTCAACGGTGAGTGACCATAAATCTCTTGGACCCCTGTAGTTTAAGAAATTGGGACCGTTCCCCACCTATTTGTGGCAAACAATTGTGATGAATTCGTATTAAAAAAAAAGAGAGGAAATTATTGTTTCATTTGGGCGGAAATAGTAACAACCTAAGGACTACAGTTACAGTGCGTTTGGATGAAGAAATTTAAACGTACAAAGGATTTCATAAATGACAGAATTTAAAATAAAGGAAATTAATGTTCTAGAATTTGTAAAGTTTCTTGTTTGGGTGATGGATTTAAAACACAGAATTTAACCTTTATTTGTAAAGTTATTTTTTTTAAAAACTCAATCCCACTTGAGATTTTAGAAATGACAACTTTTAGATAGAATTTAAAGTTGGGATTTATGATCTCTAAATTTGTACGTTTTTTTATTTAAACACGGGAATTGGTTAATGTCAATTTAGAAATTCTGAGTTTTGTCCCTAAATTTATTTCCCTCATCCAAATGCACCGTTAGCGCCTAAGGACTACATATTTCAATAACTAGAAGCAAATGCAAGTGAGAGTACAGTTTTGGGATCATTGCTATTACCGAACTTATAATATATTTCAACTTTAAAGAGATGTTTCGGTTATTAAAAAATAAACCCATACAAGTAAAATACTCTAGACAATAACTGTAACGACCCGATCCTAAAATTAATAGTTAATTATTAATTTATTCTAGTAAAAGACCATTATACCCCTAGAATGTTTTATTAGGTTTTAAGTTGACTTTTTAACCAGGAAGGAATTTGAGGATTTGGGTGGTACCATTGGGTAAAGCTCGACAATACGAGTTCATAGACATGCGGCACGCCCAATTCCGAGTTGTAACGAAGTAGAAAAGGTCTAGAAACGAAAAGGACGTAATGGAAATTTTCAAATTGTTACTGTAGCAAACAGTACCGCCACAGTACTGTTGCTACAGTATCTGGCTGTTTTAAAAATTTCCTTTTTTCTTCTTTTTTTTTTTTTTTTCCTCTCCTTCCTCTTCTTATTGGAGAACAGCAGCCCCTCCCCTTTGTTACTGTTCATCCGAACAGTTTTTGGGCCGCCATCTCCTCCTCCGGCCACCCCAAGAGACGGCATGGGTACCAAAAGAACCAGCACGTTGTCCTCTACTAGCCTCACATCTCAGCCGCTGCCAACTACCGTCTGGATTGCCGGAAAAAGCAAGAAATTGGCCGGTTTTTACCCAAAATCTCCATCGTTGGTTTAGGGGATTCCGACCAACAATTGCTTTAATCTAGGTATGATTTTTCAACCTCTCGAGCTGTTCTTGCTGCTAGTTGTGTTGGTTAGGGGAAATTTCTGAGTTTCGGAGGGTAAATAAGCGATTGAAAATCTACCAGTTTTCGACCTCTGATTCTGGCCATTTTCGGCATGTTTTTGGGGTAGGCCCAAGAATAAAAGTTGTTCCAAATAGGGTGTTACACCTAGGATAGGAGTTTGGGCTGGCGGTTTGGAGTATTTCTGGTCGCCGAAAATTGATGAAGCCACCCACGCGCTATCGGCATGTGGGCAGTATGGTGGCCTAGCATTGTGTAAAGGATTCCTCACGAGCATGTAGGTACTCGCGGATTTCAGTTCGGATAATATTTGGACCCCAAACAGATTTTTCTTAGTGTGCGATTTCCGGGTTCGATACATTTGAGCAGTTATATTGTGGTCATTTTCTGGTATGTTGTCCTAGGTAATTCTAGGATCGTATAGGAGTCGACGGATTGTAAAACAGAGTCTCGGATACTCCAGAAATGCCAACCCTAAGGCTAGGTTTACAGTAACCGTCCTATAGTGCGATCGTGACCAATCCGACCGTTCGATTGAGACCAAACTCACGGGACATGTGTCCTAGGCATATTAGAACCTTTAGGGACTTCTAGATTTGCGAGGGAGGATTGCGGCTTGGATAGAAGGGGTTTCTCTGAGACCTGCGATGGGGGATTGCGTCTCGGATAGAAGAGGGTATCTCGGAGACCTGCGAGTGGGGGATTGCGGCTCGGATAGAAGCGGTATCTCCGAGGCCTGCGAGGAGTTGAATAGATGGTTATTTATAGGTTGTGTCCTGGATAGAAGCGGTATCTCTGACGCCTGCGAGGAGTTGAATAGATGGTTATGTATAGGTTGCGGTCCGGATAGAAGTGATATCTTTCAGGCCTGCGAGGAGGGTATTGACAGTATTAATGGAGTTGACGGATCATGAATTAGAGGTACGCCTAGGTGGAGCGAATTTCAGTTATAAGATATTCTTAAACTAAAATAAAGGATTCTAGTGTACGACATACTTATATTCAGTGCGTGACTTTTATGAGTTTAGGAAAGAACAACGTATGGCTTGATCCCTCAGTAAGAGTACGTAGGCAGCCTAGTGTTACAAGGTGCAGCCACGAGGTCAAGTAATAAAAGGTCGTCCAGTTAAGTTATTATGAAATCTAACACTGTTCTGAGGATGTTCTAAGATTGTGATTTGAATGTTGTTAGTAGAGTGTTTTATTCAATTTAGTGAGGCCTGAGGCCATAATGAGATGATGTTTGATTATTTGTTATAATTTGTTACATGCTGGCAGTTGGGTTGTATTTATTTTATGTTTGTTTGACAGGTGGAAGTTTTGGGGAAATGTTCATTTTATAGGGGAGACTCTGCCTAATTTTTGGTAGAAGTCGAGTTTGGAATTCTTTGGATTTGGTTTAGAAGGGCTTTTTGGTCATTTGTGCTCGACACCCGCCAGGTGTTGGACACGCACAGAGTTCGACTCGGATTCCAAAGTGAAATTTGAGTCGGGTCGTTTCAATAACCCATATTTTATTACATTTAAATAAACCCAATTTTGAATTAGATGCCAAAGTGTTGGTGTATTATGACATGTGTAACAATATTTGTATATTTAATATATCCAACATATCTAGATACTTTATAATTTTCCTACAGAACAATTAGTGGACATACCTACTATAATAGTATATAAAGGCAAGACATTTTACCTAAAGGTATAAAATACCATAGGTACATTTCATAAATTACCTAGTACGTACATTTAGATGTTGTAAAACATCAATCGACACTATAGGTACATAAATACTCTTTAGAAAGGTACATTATGATTGTATAAGTACATTATTTACATGTAGTTTGTATAGATAAATTATTAATTTACCTACATTATTTATATTAAAAATAAGCAAAATATAGGTACATTATTTATCACAGAAAAAATAGGTGCATTTTTGAATATGGGTAATAGGTACATTACTACATTATCCTGTTAGATAGACAATTCAAAGAATTAAAAAATTTATATTAGGTACATTATCCTGTTATTTTATAATAGGTACAATTTTCATTAAAAAAAAATAAAATAGGAACGTTAATTAGATGATAAATAATTTGTGTAAGGCAATAGGAATATTTGTGTGTGCATTATTTACTAGACGTGTCAAACAGGTCTAGCCGGCTCAGTAAAACATGAGTACAACTCATTTAAATGTGGTACGGCATAGCCCAAGTACAATTATTGGTGGGTCGTGCTAGGCATGACATGAAAGCTTGGGATGTGTTGGGATAAAAAATTAAAGCCTAATGAACTAGGTTGGCCCGCATCCCTAAATGAGTTGTTCTTGGCCCGTAGCCCGCTCTAAGCCCAACACAAACCCACTTTATTAATTAATTTTCTTTTGTTTTTGTAAGGTCCACTGTCTAATTCTAATTGAAAAAAGGGCCAAATAACCTATAACAGAAATAAAAGTCCATTGTCTTTTAGTAAATGTAGGTTTTAGCCATAAAAAAAACTTTTACTTTTGAAAAAAGCCAAAACTTTTTCAAAAAAAACAGAAAAATCTCTCAACTTTCAAACAAAAGACATGCAAATGTAAAGGATTCCTTAGGAAATCCAAAAATAAATAAGGGTAATTTTGTCCATTTTGGTTTCTTTTAAAAAATTTCTCTCTCCTTTGGCTTTTTCCAAAGTCTCCCTTGTCTTTTTTGTTTTCATACATATAAATTGTAATTTTTAAATTTATTAATGAAGTGGACTGGTTTCAGTTTTCATTAGTATATTATGACTGTTTTTGCCAAGATCTAGGTAGTTCTTGCATGTCTTTTTTTATTTTTTTATTTTCTATATACCAAATACCAATGCATATTAAATGAGTATTGCTAATACTTGTAAACATGCACGAGATTTGTAGTTTCTCATTATTTTGTCTATTGCAAAAGAATCATTGTTTGGATTATAATGTCATTTCCCTTGTTTACAATGTATTTTTTTGTATTAATTCAATTTGCTTACATGAAATTTCAAGTAAAATGGGCCAAGCACGGGCTGGTCTCAAGCACAGCCCCACGGCCTGTGACGAAATGGACTTAGGCTTTGGGCCATGAGGTTCACTATTTTAAAAAATAGACTAAGCTGGCACGACAAGACCAGAAAAAATGAATGGCCCGGCCCGTTTTACACGGCTATTACTTACCCCCAAAAAATAAAAAAATTGTGACTGCATTAATATATAGACACAATGTTTAATACTCATGTGGGATTGTACGTGCCAAATATTTTTAAATTTTAAAAAATTGATGTGTGAGTAGCCAAATTTGTAAAAAACTGCAAATTTAGGAGGAAAGAAATCAACACGCTATGATAAAAAATTAATTTAGGAGGAAATGAAGAAATTGAAGATGTTTAGAGACCATTTATGATAAAAACGCTATAAATTAATTATATCTCTCTAGGATTTTTTTAAAATAAAAAAACCTCTTTAGGTTCACGAAGCTATCACGTTAATTACCATGCATATCAATTTTGTGCATGGCATTAGATTCTGTTGTAATCCTAATTATCAAGAGAAGAGTACTCCATGTGATAACGTGATTCCTTAATCCGAGCCTTCTTTGTCGTGCCCCCGTAATATGGGTCATACATGCCATGCAAAATTAATAGTCCAAATACTCTGCAGTTTTTACACATTATTTTGGTCTTCAGCACCAGTCGAGTGTTATTTAAATACTCCACCGTTTGAAATCTCCTTCAACTCTTGGTTTATCTTTGCGCTGGTTACTTCTCTGGTTCTATTTGCTTTTGATTCTTATAGTGAATTTTAGGGATTTTACTTTAACAACTTATTATTTACACTTCGTTTAGGGCTAGAAAGGTCCCCGTACATTAAGCACCATAAATTGTATTGTTTGATACCCCAGCCGTAAATTGTTATAAGCATACAGTAACTCACTAACAAAAGCCATTATACATAATTGGGCTATCAACTCATGAACTTTTTGCTAAAAAATTAAGGAATTATCAACCAACTCATGAACTTGTTGGGACAGAGCTTGCGAATCTTTTCGCTTGCAAATCTAAGAGACAAGCTGTGCAGACTGAGCTTGAACTGTAACTCCTACATTGCGCTAGCCCATCAACATGATTGTTTCCTGTATATCTGCCTCTGGAGCCACTTTGGTATCCATACATTATTTTTTTAGATAAATGTATCATTATGCTATTCAAGTATACTGAATAACGGTCATTATTTAGAAATTCTAGCTGATTAAAACACTTATGCCCCATATAAAGAGCGATAGAGCCTCCAAAGGCGGCATGCACAAAATGGAAGAATAATAAAAGACTCAGATGAATCATTGTTGGTTTTGATAAAAACATCTCAAATATATTAGACTTGGATTCAATTTAATACTTGAAACAAAACTGAAGTGATGAACATGCTTTATATACGGTGAATTTATACATGGCAGAATTTTTTTTTTTTGAGGATCTTTTTTATAGAAAGGGGCGATAGTATACTAAACTCACACACACTACACTGGACGCCCTTTTAAGCATTTCACCACTTCATCCCTTTCTTCAATCTGTGCTTTTATGGTATCTTCCAAGCAATCCCGTTGGGGGAGTTCAATTGGAACAACCGAGTGCGTTCCGGAAATATAAGAGCTCATCACCTCCTTTTTAACTACAAGCTTTATCATGTCAAAAATACAAGTGATCATCAGGTAAGTAAACTCAAAAATACAAGCTTCAGCATATATATATATTGAAAATTTTATTTTCACGTTTATATATATATATATATATATCATATATATAATTTTCTCCTCATCATTTGTTGTCTGATAAATTATATATATACCTAACTATTTTGACACACATGATTTTGTAACAGGATAACTGGACAAGCTCACTCACTACTATATTTTACAATTTGCGCGACGAAGAGCATTTGGTCATGCAAAGTACATTTAAGTCGCACAAATTTCAGCCCGGCAAAAACTTCGTGGCCCAGAATCTGTCGGGCAAAGATCGTGAAGAAAGACTTTGTGCAACCAAGTTTTTTAATTGGTCGCGAAAAACTGAGCGACGGATAACCTTCGTTGCACAAAAAGTTTAGGGACGACACAATTGTTCGTCTCTCAAACCTTTGCGCGATGACAGCATGTTCGTTGCGAGTACACAGCGCAACGGTTTATATTCGTGTGACGAAGTTGTCTTAGTCGTGAGACGAAAACTTTTGTAACGCAAAAATAAAAAATATATTTTTTAAATTTAGTTTTACGTTTTTGTATTTTGTAAAAACATGAATTGGCGGGACGAAAAGAGTTTCGTCGAGCAAAATAAAATATTTTTTATCTAAATTAAATTTTATGTTTAAAAAAAAATAATTAAGGGGGGGTGTATTCAATTAAGATTTTAAAAGAGTTTAAAAGAGTTTAAAAGTTTGGGTATATTCAATTTAGATTTTAAAAGAGTTTGTAAAAGTTTGGGTATATTCAATTCAGATTTCAATTGATATTAAAAAAAAATACATCGAAATCTAGGTGTATTCAATTATGACCTTTTTAAAAATAAAACAAAATTTAGGTGTATTCAAAAAGTAATTTATTTTGAAGGAATTAATAAGTTGACCGATTTCGTTAGAAATTAAAATGATAAGTATAAATACAAAAGACCCTGACAAATCTTATGTCAACCCTAGAAACTTTGAACGTGCTCTACGCTTTCCAGTCCTTGAACGTGTGTGCTTGTCAAGTGAAGGTAAAAAATCTCCTCTTTTCACGTTTTCATATATGGATGGATCATATAACGTAGCATATATGAACAAATCTCCTCTTTCATATATGAACAGTAGCATATATGTGTATCATATAACGTGTAGGGATGGCAACGGGTCGGGTAGGGGCCGGGTATGACAATACCATCCCCATCCCCTCTCTCCATCCCCGCCCCCATCCCCGTTTATTAGGTTTCGGGGAATCCCCGTCCCCCTCCCCGTCCTCGTCGGGGGACTATCCCCCATACCCGCCCTGAATCCCCGATTTTTTTGCATAAAAAATATTTATCATACATTTTAACATTAAGTTTCATATTAACTTATCATTCAACATATCCAAATTAACTATAAAGTTCAACTCAACTAGTTAAAATCACATCAATATGAAATTCCATAGAAAATTAGGAAGAATTAGGAGAGGGAAGTTAACTTAAGGTTAAACATAAATATTATAATTATATATTTATTTATTTAAATATAAACATATATATTTTCGGGCCGGGTTCGGGGACGGGGACGCCAATACCATCCCCTCCCCATACCCGTCGGGGATTTTTCAAGTTCGGGGATCCTCGTATCCGGTACCAATTTAGACCCAAAATCTCCCCCCGTTAGGGTCGGGGACCCGACAAGGACCCGCTCCTACGGGGATTTTTGCCATCCCTAATAACGTGTGTGTTTGTCAATCTGTTCGACCAAAGCCCTCTTCATCAATCTATAATCATCGAACAGTAGCATATATCATATAGCGCGTGTGCTTGTCAAGGGTTGCTGTTATTATTATTATTTTTGGTTGCTGTTATTATTTATTTTTTTTTTTAGTTTCTGTTTTTTTTTTTTTTTTAGTTTCTATGCATCATATCATATATAGATGATAGCCTTCTTCATCGATCTATAGTCATCTTTTTTTTGTTTTTGTTTTTGGGTACAATATCTATGTATATCTAGTCTATGCCAAAACAAAAAGGAAAAAATTATCTTCATATCTATGTATATATATGTGGAGAGATGTTATGAATGACGGGAGTCAAAGATGAGCAATAGATGCCCTTTTTTTTTAAATTTTCTTTGGATGTATATGGTTTGAGCATTCTTTACAAAATGTTTTTGTAAAGGTACTTTTCTCTTTTGAAAATCTAGAAAAATGATAAACAGCCCCAAAAGAAAAAGAAAAAAAGAAAAAAACATTTTAGAACTCTAATAAACTCTTTTAAAATCCATAATAAAACTCTAACAAACACCATTAAAATCAATCTAGGAATTCAATCAAACTCTATGTGGAGTTTATTGAAATCAATTGAAATATGTTGAACTCTATAAACTTTATAACAACATTTAACTCTTTTAAAATCTTAATTGAATACACCACCCTAAATTTTATTTTTTTGTTGTTGTTGTAATAAAATGAAATTGCAATAAAAAAATGTAATGAAGAGAAAATTTTTAATTATAAAATAATATAAATGTATAGTACAAGAGAAATGTTTAAAATGTAATTAAGAAAGTAAAAAACTAATCAAACAATGTTCCAAAATCTACTTGGTCGTCTGGCAAATGCGGCTCGGAGGTCTGGAGATTGTCGACAAGGGCAAAGGTGTGGTGGCCATGCTCGGGTTGGAGGGGCTTGGAGGTCGATGAGGGACCAAAATGCTGGATTGGAATGCTGGATCGAGCGAGGGACTCTAGAAGCACAGACAACTGACCCTTAAGCTCGGCCACCGTTGCTGTCAAAACAGTCACCTGACTGTTTGACTGCGACGATGAACGGAGTCTAGGTTCCCGCCGCCGGGCATTCTCCATCCACTACTACAAAAAGTGAAAAAGACGACCAGAAAACAACGACGGTCTAAGTGAAAACCGTCGTGGTTTTTAAAAAGACGACGGTTCTAAAAACACCGTCGTGTAATACCACCTTAGACAACTAAAAATGGAGATTCAAATGGCTGTTCAAAAACAACGACGTACCTAATTAAACAACCGACGTCTATTTGAAACAGATTTCCGCAGAGTAAAATCAAAGCCAACAAAGAACGGCAGAAGTTATGAATCGACCGGCGTAGAAAGTAAAGACGACGATTTCAATAAAAGCCGCCGTTTTTACTCATAAAATAACACGACGAGGTTTTCGTATAAGACGCCGTATAATTACAAACAAATCCACGACTTTAAAATACAAAATATCGCCGTATTAAATTAATTTACAACGACGGAAAATATAAATATATCGACGTCATTCTCGTATAGTTCTACGACGTTATCTTTAAATCGTACTATAAAATTTAACGTCGTATTTATTCATTTTATACGTCGTACATTTAATTTAAACCGTCGTCTTAATAAGAATTTTTGTTAACAATTTTTTTCTTTGATTTTCTTATCCTACGTCGGTAGATCTACTTAATGACAAGAATTGAAATAACCACGACGGTTTATATAGAAAACCGCCGACATAACCAGATTTTTCTGAGATCCCAAGGGTTACGAAATCTTACCAGATGGAACTCTGTTCCACATCATAATCTTAACAGATGACACAGATTTGCAATCAGAGAGACAATTTTTTGGAAGTTGATGATGTGTGTGCTTTTGTGTATCTACAAATATTATACCTAACGTCGTTGCAAATTTGCAATCAGAGAGACAATTTTCAACGACGGTTATATTATACCTAACGACGTTTAAAAAAAAATCAACGTCGCTCAACAAATATATTACGTCGTCTTAGTCTTACTTAAGACGACGAAAAACGACGACAGTAATACAAAAACAGTCGTTGTTTTTATATTCTTATTTTTTTAAATCTGTCATCCAAAAAAGAAAATTTACATATTCCAGAACATTAATTTCCTTCATTTTAAATTTCTTTGATTTTCAGATTTCTTCATTCCAGCACATCTGATCTTCAGATTTCCCTGAGAAGCGAACTTTCCTTCGACAGCGAGTGGAGGCCAGGCTTGCATCTCTTTTGATGGAAAGCAAGGAGTATTCAGAAGCACTAAGTGTCCTATCAGGCTTGATCAAGGAAGTGAGAAGGCTAGTTGACAAGCTTCTTCTTGTGGACATAGATTTGATGCGAGTAAGCTCAATTTCTCTTTGAGAAAGACATCCAAATTATTGTCTTTGAGATGTGAGAGACAGTGTCTCTGAGAGAGGAAGAACCTGGAACCCTAAATGTAAACCGAAAATGAATGAAAGCGACAAATTTATAGAATAAATTTTTAAAACCAACGGCGGTCCTTACAAAAAAAACCGCCGTTTAAATTGTAAAATCAACGTCGGTATGACCGACGTATATTACATAAATCCACGTCGGTAAATTAATAAAAACGACGTGTTAAATAATCTACCATGACGCGAGTTATTACTTATGTACTTTAATTTTTGAGTTTACTACGACGGTACCTACAACACTACGGTCGTATTTATTTACCACGTCCGAAGTTAAATTTACCGTCGTATTTTTTAATTTATACGTCGTAGTTATATGTAACCGCCGTATTATTTTTTTGAAATGGTTTTATATGTAAGCAACTTTTCGTCTACCTGACTTACACATGCACTGTTTCCAAACCCGATTAAAAATTTCAATCTCCCAGAGAAAACTTTTCGTCTTTTTTCCTTGTTAGAGCACTGTCAGAGTATTTCATCGTCTTCCTCTCGTCTTCTTCGTCGTCTCTGAACTTAAAGATCGATCGTCTTCCTCTTGCTTTCATTGCACGCAATAGGTAAGCTTTCATTTTCACTATTTTGGTTACTGTTTTGCATGCTCATACGTTTTTTTTTTGAAAAATCTTTTTACCTTTTTTCTGGCCAAAATCATTTTACTTCTTTCCAAGTTTGATAAAATATACAGACAAAGAGGGAAAGTTTCCAACTTTGAAGACAACTACCTCAACTAAATAAGACGACGGTAGCTTCTTATTTACGTGGTTAAATATGTAGACCACGACGGTTCGTCAGTCGTTCTAGCGTCGTCTGAAAATTGACAAAGTTGTTTTTAAAATTATAGTCTTTTTTTTATTTGCTTGTTTAATTGCAGGTTTGATTTCTCTGAACAATGGTTTTTGTTTTTCCCTAATTTGATAAA
>NC_047650.1:14895070-15011123 GCF_902201215.1 Prunus dulcis | reverse complement strand
CGTTGGCGACCTCCATGGGATTGGTTGACTTCCTCATTGTCCTCCGAGGGTCGACCTTCTCGCCTGCGCTGCCTAGTTGGAGTGTTGGTGGACTGCGCCTGCGAAAGATTCTCTGTAGCTTGTTGACGAGAATTGGTTCTTCGAGAGTGAGTAACGGAGCGTCTTTCCTCATGGTCCTCATTGTGAGGGTTATCCAACTGGCCTCCCTGGGGGCCTAGCCTTTCGAGAACGCTTCTCTGCGAGTAGATAGCTAAACGCCTTTCTTCGCGATCCTCGTTGCGATGGTTGTTTGGCTGACCTCCTTGGGGGCCTAGCCTTTGATGTACATTTCCCTGCGGGCCCAAGCGGGCACGGACATCGAGTTGTCCACCGGCGCGTTCGTCCAGCCTTCTCTCCTCGCCTGGTTGTCCAAGGCCAAGGTTTTGAGCAAAGCCTATTTGGTTGATGAGCTGCCTCATTAGATTGCTTTGGTCGTCCATTCTCTGAGCTAGCTGGTCAACTCTTAGATTAAGGTCTGCTTGACTTCGTGGATCGGGAGGAGAGAAGTGTGTGGAGCCCAACTGCACACGGGCTAGGTTTTCATTGGAGGTGTATGCAGGAGCGTGCGTCGCGCGCGGAGGCAATGGAGGGAATGCTTGGAGTTGCTCCAAGACCGGCCCTAGGTCGGCGGTGGTAACGAGTCCACCTTGATGGGAAGTTCCACCATGTTCGGCGGCGGTGGCCGGTGCGGTGGTGAGAGGTGGCGGTGCCACCATGTCGATCGCGGGATCGTGGGTGGAGTGGCTTTGGGCCGTCGCGGATCTAGCCATCGCGGCGGCTTTGCCTCTCGTGTTCATGCTTCCAACCATGGTTGTTTGGAAGGCTTCGGTGGATTGGAAAATAGGAGGAACGGATTCCTTGAGCACGCGTTGAGTATAACTCGTGCTCTCAATGAAAGCACCAATTTGTGGGAGCAAATTTCCCCAAAAGAATATTCGCCAAAGATTCCCCTTTCTTCTTCGCTGCCTCTTTCTCCCTGCAAAATAGAACAAATAAGAGGACCACACCCGGGGGGTGTTGGCCAAAGGCCCTCCGATGCCTAAGTCAGTTCAATCGATCCGTAGAGAAACGATAGCTAAAATAGGGTACGGGATGTGTTTATAATATAAATCGGGCGGCCGGAGCCTTATGTAAAAGAGAGAGAGAGAGAAAAGAGGTGGCTAGGGTTTGAGAGGAATTTTCTGTAGAGATTTTAGTAGTAATTCTGACGTACCTCAACCCTTGTGTGTGGCTATGCTTTTATAGTAGTCTCGGAGGCTAGGGTTTCAGAGGAATAATTCCGTAGATGGAAGGGAATTATTCCTCCCCTTTTTGGGATTGATTTGATTAATTAGGGATTTGATTTATTAGGGTAAATCAAATCCCTAATTGTGGTAGGTATCAAATCAAATCCCGATTCAATTAGGTAACTCCTCATTTAATTGGGGATCGTGGTAATTAACCAAATCAAATCTCAACCTAATTAGGTAACGTTCAATTTAATTGGATAATTCCCAATTAAATTGAGTAACTCCCAATTAGGTTGATCAATTCCCAGTTTGGTCAAATAATCCCCAAATGGTAGGAATTATTTGACCGTTTGATTTAATTAGGTTCCCACATGTATCACGAGCTTGGACTGCACTAACTATCATATCATAGGATGAGCCAAGATTATTCATGATAATCTGGACCATTTCATCATCATTCACTGTCTGTCCAGAGGTTATCAATAATAGCGTTCATACGATCAAAGTAGTCATTGACAGACAAATCACCTTTGGTTGTGCGCAGTAGTTCATTGTGCAAATGCAAAATTCTGTTATGAGAGGTGGAAGCATAACGCCTCTCCAAAGCTAACCAGGTTGTGTGAGCATTCTGATTTGTCGACACAATTGACAAAACAGAGTGTGTGCGAGTTGTTGATCCAACAGAGTGTGCTTCCAGCAATAGTTGATGGTGGACAAACACTGGTGTAGTCGACAAACCCCATAAGGTCTCGACTCTTCAAAATGGGAACGATTTGAGCTAGCCAAAGTGGATAGTTCGATCAATCAAGCTTGATATTGATGACGGTGGGCATGGTGGTATTGACTGCAGAGGGGTTAATGATAATGGAAGCATGTGGGGCATTGTTTGGAGTGGGAGAATCAGGGTTGGCTATGGAAGATAGTTGCATGTTTGAGAAAAGGAAAAATAAAATAAAAACAAAAGGATCAAATGTTAGACAAAAAGGCCTGATACATGTAAAACAATAGATGCTCAAGAGAATGTTGATGAGCTTTGCAATATGTAAATGTACTATTCCCGTGTTCCTCAATTAAGAAATGTATTGGGCTAAATTTGGACGTTGGAAATAGAAGAATATTTTGTTGGTGTGTGAGTTTGTGGGTAGGGGTGTGTCTCGTGGGTGGGTTGTTGTTTGGGTGGCAAGGGGTGGATACAAAGAGAGAGGGAGAGGGAGAAGAGAGAACAAAGTAATTTTTTAAATATATATATTTTTACTATTTATTAAAAAAATTTAAAATAAAATATTTATTGTTTTTTCACACGTGGCTTACATTTCAGTCAAAGGGTGTGATAAATTCATGCCATGTCAATGTTTTTAACCGAATTTTTAACATAGTTAACGGTGGGAGGCAAAGTGAATCACCAAATTTTGGTCAAAGGGACACTCTAGGTCATTTTAACTTTCAGGAAGTAAAGTGAAATTTGACCATAGTTTCAAGAAGCACTACAGTAAATAAGTTTTTTAAAATAAAGGCATCCAACTAAATAAACAGAATTTTGAAAAGTCAAAACTCATTATTGAAGAGCAACAAGCATTCATCTTAAGTTTGATGCAGAAGAGGACGAATTAATAATTATGAATGGAAAAAATTGGTGGTCATATGTGTGAACAAACATATTCAGAGAGGAGAGAAGAAGATATGTAAAGAAGAAGAGGAAGGAAATAGAAACAGAGAGAAAGTTGTAAATTCTGATTTCTGTATTGCTTAACCAATTCACGAGCACTGTTACACTTTTATATCAGTTTATGCAAAGCTTACCCGTATAACTAATCTAACTGTCTAACTGATTCTACTAACAACCCACGTGCCTTGCACACCTGATTTACTAACTGTTTAATATCACAGTTAACATTTTCCCTACCCTGTTACATCCCCTAATCGAAGATGACTACAATGTCTTGAGAATATAGGACTGTGTAATCCTTTTGTGAATACATCTGCCACTTGTTCTTCTGTAGGGACATACTGTACCAGTAAGTCTTTCTTCTGAACTTTCTCTCTCACAAAATGATAGTCAATGTCCAGATGTTTGATCCTGGAATGGTAGACAGGATTGGAGCTAAGTGCTAAGGCAGATAGATTGTCACAATACATTACAGGAGGATTAGGGAGAAAGTAATTCACATCCTGCAACACCTGTCTGATCCAAGCAATGTCTGCAGCAGTGTTTGCCAAGGCTCTATACTCTGCCTCTGTTGAGCTCCTGGAGACCGATCCCTGCTTTTTGGACTGCCAAGAGATGGGATTAGGTCCTAAAAACACTACAAAACCTGTGGTAGATCTCCTTGTGTTGATGTCCCCAGCCCAGTCAGCATCACTATATGCCGACAACTGCCAAGGATCACTTACTCTAGTACTGATACTCGTAAAATTGATGCCAAGGCGCAGAGTACCTTGAACATATCTTAAGATTCTTTTGACTAGCAACCAATGAACATCAGTAGGATTATTCATATATTGACAGACTGTGTTTACTGCATAGGCCAAGTCAGGTCTTGTGAATGTCAAATACTGTAAAGCCCCAACAACACTTCTAAACATGGTGGGATCAGATAACGGTTCACCACAATCTGTCAAAATTTGATTATGTGGTTTACATGGAGTTGAACAGGCTCTGCATGACTGCATTCCAGCTTTATGCAACAGGTCCTTAGCATATTTTGTTTGACTCACAAACAGACCTCCTGAGGCAGGATATGCAATTTGCAATCCTAAGAAATAAGCAAGGCGACCCATATCTTTCATTTCAAATACTGAACTCAGATTATCAACCACACTTTGTACCAAATCTGCATTAGAACCAGTTAATATAATATCATCGACATATAGCAGCAACATGATCACATCAGAACCTTCGTGTTTCACAAACAGACTCGGATCAGATTGGGATATTTTGAACCCCAGTGCTGGCAGATATCCTGTGAATTTAGCATTCCAAGCCCTTGGAGCTTGCTTTAGACCATATAACGATTTCTTGAGCTTACACACATACTCTGGATGAGCAGGATCTTCATACCCTTGTGGTTGACGCATAAACACCTCCTCCTCTAAATCTCCATGAAGGAAGGCATTTTTCACATCAAGTTGCCTTAGTGACCACTGATTCATAGCAGCAAGACTTAATACCAACCGAACTGTGGTATGTCTGACTACAGGGCTAAATGTTTCCCCAAAGTCTAAACCAGG
Organism: Prunus dulcis; assembly: GCF_902201215.1. NCBI lineage: Eukaryota > Viridiplantae > Streptophyta > Magnoliopsida > Rosales > Rosaceae > Prunus > Prunus dulcis. The sequence continues at coordinate 15,006,627 of NC_047650.1, read as the reverse complement.
TTGTTGACTAAAACCCTGAGCAACCAGCCTAGCTTTGTACCTTGCAACAGATCCATCTGAGTTCTTCTTTATTTTATACAGCCATTTACTTCCAACTATATTTTTGTTGCCAGGATTAGGCTCTAAACTCCAAGTACCTTGGGATTGAAGAGCCTCAATTTCCTCCTGCATAGCTTGCCGCCATTCAGCTGAGTACGAGGCCACCTTATAACTATACGGTGCATCTAGCTCAACCCCAGCAGTTAAACAGGTGAAATAGCCTTGATAATCTTGAAACTGTTTCGTCTTAACAATACCCGACTTGGATCTAGTCTGCATTGCATGAGTGTTTACTGGTTCTGGGTTAGGAGGAAGTGGAAGAGGAGAAGAGGCTTCATAAGGTAGGATAGCCTGTAGTTGCTGGTCACTAAAAGCATGCTGAACATTTTCAAACTGTACAGAGGGAGATGCAGCTGATATAGGTTCAATTCTAGGAATAGAATGGGCAGGTATAGAGCTGGAGCTGACAGAGACCTCACCCTCAGATATATCAGGACCTGCAGAATCAGACTCTAACTGAGATGGGAGAGAAATCATAATTGGAGATGTGTTCATACCAGAGGATGAAGTAGAGGACTGCTGTGGAGTGATGGGAGACACAAAGGGATATACAGACTCATCATGGATGACATCCCTAGAAATCACACATTTTGCAGTCGCACAATTATATCCAATAACCCCTTTATATCCAGTAGCATATCCTAGAAATACACACTTAGTTGTGCGAGGTTGTAGCTTGTGCACATTATAATGACGAAGATAAGGATATACAGCTGTACCAAAAACCCTCAATGAGTGAATACTAGGATCCTTTCCAAACAACCGAAAATATGGAGCTTGATTATCCAAGGTAGAACTTGGCATTCGATTAATTAAATAGGCAGCATGAGCAGTCGCATGAAACCAAAACTTTCCTGGTAATGAAGCTTCAGTCAACATAGTAATAGCAGTTTCGATAATATGCCTATTCTTTCTCTCGGCCATTCCATTTTGTTGAGGTGTGTATGGGCAGGACACTTGATGAAGAATACCTTTGGATGACAGAAACTTAGAAAACAAGTGGCTACTATATTCACCACCCCCGTCACTCTGCAGACATTGAATAGTTGCCTTAAACTGATTCTGAACATATGCAGTGAAATGAAGAAACTTTGAAAACACCTCTGATTTATTGAATAGTGGAAAAAGCCACAAATAACCGGTACACTCATCCAGAAAAGATACAAAGTACCTATAGCCATCTAGAGACTTGAAATGAGAAGGTCCCCATACATCACTATGGATTCTAGAAAAAGGAATCCTAGATTTAATATGAGTATCTGTAAATGGCAGCTTGTGCATTTTCCCATGAAGGCAAGAAGAGCAAATCACTCTTGAACCATCATTTAGAGATTCTAACTGTGAGTTCTTAAGCATCAATTTGACGATGTCATTGGAGGGATGGCCAAGTCTTCGATGCCACAAGGAGGAACTGACTTTCTGTCCAAGAAATGCCACTGCCTGGGACTGTGACGGCAGTGTACAAGGGATGGGGTAGATACCATTATGGCTCAATCCTCGAAGTAGAATTTTCCTGGTTCGTTTGTCCTGTATATAAAAACTAGAAGCATCAAAGCATATAAGACACTGATTGTCGTTGCACAACTGATGAACAGATAAGAGGTTTGCAGACAGTTTAGGCACATGAAAAACAGATGGCATATGTAAAGAGGAAGAGCTGCAAGAAAGAGATGTAGTGCCAATATTCTGAATTTTCAAACCTTCACCATTTCCCACTGTAACATGTTCTGCAGATTCACAGGGAGTAACATGATGCAATGAGGAAACGTCAGCAACCATGTGATGAGATGCACCACTATCTGCAATCCAGACTTGATTAGGGGTATAAGCGCTCTGTGCAGTCATAGCAGAGATCTTAGGAGACGGAGGTTGTCCCTGATAGGAGTAATTGGAACGCTGGTAGCAATCAAGAGCTCCATGCCCCCTTTTTCCACAGATCTGGCATTCAATCACTCGGGCAGAGCCCTGGGCCGTAGAGGTATCATGCCTAAAATAACAGTTTGCAGCAGTATGACCCCGCTTGCAACAAATCTGACATTCAGGGACAATATTGCTCCTCTGAAACGAGTTAGACCCAAATCTAGAGCCCGACATCTGAGAGGATGTAGATGCTGGTTTGCCAAATCCTCCAGTAGAGAACTTTCCTCTACCAAAACCATTAGAATCATTGGACAACATAGGACCACTCGGCCCAGACACATCACGTGAGCTATGAAACCGATTATGAGCATTAGATGCATAACACGCAACTGTTGAACTAGAAGGAAGCGGTAGTAAACCTGAATCCGTAGATAAAGGAGGAGCATACCCATTGGAAGAAGCAACCACCGAATGATATCCAGGAGCCTGATGGTGAGAAGTAAGCATAGCAGAGTGGGTCAAAATTTTTGCTTCTGCAGTTTGTTCAGCTGCAAGTAATTGAGCCCTGAAGTCCTTCAAAGAAATGGAGGAATCTCTGGCAATCAAGACAGTCTTGATCATGTCATATTCAGGAGGCAGCCCATTGAGGGCAGCAATCATGAAGTCGTCATCTGAGACCTTCACACCTGCTTGAGCAAGCTGATCCCGAATATGTTTTAACCGAAGAAGAAATCTCTCAATAGAGTCCCCCCCTTTTTGAGCGGTTTGAAGCTCGGTCTTCAAGTGATTGATGCGGGTTCGTGAAACAGAGGCATAACGGTCCACCAAATTAAGCCAAGCCTCTCGAGCCGTCTTCGTTCCGATGACATATTCCAAAGCTTCATCTGTCAGAGTGGCAATGAGCAGACTGAGGAGAGCCTTGTCAGTCTTCAGCCATTCCTTGTAACCTGCTGTGACTTGAGAAGTGACCCCCTCTTCGTCCACGATTGCATATTTCGGAGGCTGAACGATGGAGCCATCGAAATACCCAAAAAGCTCATACCCTTGCAACACAGACTCCAATTGAAAACTCCATTTCAGGAAATTATTGTCGCTGAGACGAATGGTAACCATACTAAGCAGGCCATCAATCTTGACGGAGGAAGAAGAAGCCATGAAGAATCAGGGAGGAAGAAAGAAAGAGAATCAGAGGAAGCCCTAGAATTGAATTTGAGGGAGGAGATAGAGAAAATTGGACGAGAATCAGAGAATCATGACGGAGTTGAAATTGAAAGGCAGAGAGAGCGCGGACCGGATCGATCGATTATGTGAAAGCCACTGAGGGCTCTGATACCATGTGAACAAACATATTCAGAGAGGAGAGAAGAAGATATGTAAAGAAGAAGAGGAAGGAAATAGAAACAGAGAGAAAGTTGTAAATTCTGATTTCTGTATTGCTTAACCAATTCACGAGCACTGTTACACTTTTATATCAGTTTATGCAAAGCTTACCCGTATAACTAATCTAACTGTCTAACTGATTCTACTAACAACCCACGTGCCTTGCACACCTGATTTACTAACTGTTTAATATCACAGTTAACAATATGAAGAGAACTACAATTGGTGGTAGAAGTTCACAGTAAAGCTATGAAAAGGAATGGAAGTAATAATATGGTCCTTGTAACAAGAGCTTTGCATGAGTAAACTGGAATTGGGTCTCGCACAGCTCTTGCCAATGAGAGGCTGAGATATCATAGATGGGCAAGTCAGCCCCCTCCTACCTGGTTCATGTTCTCTTGAGGGACAGCCTTCCTTGCCCCCCAATGTTTGATGCGGTTGCGTATTTGTACAAGTAGTTTTCTGCTGCCTTTCTTTTACTAAGGTGATCCTTGTAATGTTGTTTTGCTCTCGTCTGGCTTTCAATAAAAGCATCATTTGACCAAAAAAACACATAGGGTGTATCAAAAATAGGATGTTATTTTGGTAACTAGGACTTACTGTTATCGATTTGCTGATGGAATTATGATTCAATGCTATGATTCAAGGATATTTCCAAACTTTTTTGGCTTATCAAAGTTAAACAAGGATTTCAGAATTGGTAAGTTTTTTTGGCTTATCAAAATAAAACAAAAAATGTTGGTATATATTTCTTGGTGAGAAATTTAATTCCCACACTCATCTTGTGTATTTTTTTTTTCAGTTTGTTCAGGTTTATGCATTTGTTTTCATACAATTGCTTCCCCAATTGGGAAAACAATTTTTTCGTTTCCCATTTTCAGGAGTACTTATAGGAAACATCTTTTTTGAGTGGAGAGGTGTTAGCAACCATCAACCATATGAATATATAACCAATTACCATATCTCATTCATTCAATCGGGCTGCTTTTTTCTATTGTCAACAGATTTTGCATGTTGTGTGGTGCGTTGGCGAGCAAAATTTGTGTGATATTCTGCGCAAAGCCACTGGCTTCATATATATTTATTATTTTGTTATAAAAAGTCCACCAGAAAACAAAAATTATATTGAAAAAAGAAAACAAAAATTACTGTTTCTGAAAATATTATTCATATGATGACAACCGCAGATACATACATCACTGTAGAGTGTAATCTTCAAAAATACTACACTAAAAATAAAAAAGGTAAAAAAATAAAAACAAAATCAAAGGAGAACAGAGAAGCAACACTCATCCCAGAATGAAAAATGCAAGTCTATTTGCATATCATGGTTCATCTTTTCAGCCTGAGTGAGCTCTGTTAAGGTTTTTTATGAGCAACTTTGATGAGGATATGGTTCCAACTACTCCCAGAAGTAAGCCAAATGCAATGAGAGTGAAGTTAAGGAGCAGGAGAGGCCTTGAAATCTGACCCCAACAGATCTTGAGGTAGAAGGCACAAGGGAAAATGACACAAATGCCAATACTTACAAGGGATCCTGTGAGGCTGAGAACATACTCAAAATATGGGACAGAGAGAGCCAATGCTAGAATCACCAGAAGTAGGACTGAACCCACAGTACCCCTGATGATCAGCTTTGTTCTGGAGCTCATAGAATGAGGAAGGTTGTGCTCAAGCTGGATGGCCATTGGTGCAAATTCCAGAGCATATTTGGTCATTGGTGTCACCGCAGTTGCCCACAATGCAATTTTTGTCACTATAAGATGTGGAGGCATGCTTAGAGTGATTTGAGGATTCACTTGGGGACCAAACAACTTGGCTCCCATGAAGGCTAGGGTTGCGTAAAGTATCGTCGCTAAAGTGAAGCTCACTATAGATACCTGCAGAAATTTTTAAACCAGAAAAGCAAAGTTAATAACACAGAAAACAAATTGGTTTTGTTTGGAGCACATGTTCATAAAATTCCATGGTCACCAATTGTAGAACAAAATCCAATGATCAGCACTCACATGTTTCATTAGTTATTATAATTTGAGAGATGAAAAGTACCTTGGTGAACTTGGATGGATCTTTCATGGCCTTGTATAAATTGGGGAAAACAATATGTCCTGCATAGCTGAAGATATAAAGGCCAGATATTGCTGGAATATTATGAAGCCGGAGGGCTGGTATGGTGTGGTTAGCTTTCACCCCTCCGAAAATGCCAGTGCATGCCACTGATGTGAAAATGACAAGCGACATGAGAAGACCTCCGAATGAAAGGAAAGATATAGAAGAGAGATCTCTCAACCACAGACTAGGCAGAGCTACCAAGACCGCCATCAAGGTTAAGAGCTGAGATTTTGATAACTTGGCCCATGACACCTTAAATTGTGTTCCCGAGAACACTGTGTTTAGGTTGTCATGCAATGAGATGGTGTAGGATACAAGGGCCATGAAGATCTCCATGTAAATCAAGGTTGCTGCTATAAGTTTTCCTTTGGTTCCAAATGCCTGCTGTCCAATATCTGTGTAGCTTCTTGACTTGGGATTTTTGTCAAGGCATTTTCCAAGTATATGAGAACAATATGCACATATTACCCCAAGTCCTATCATTAAGAATGCAGAAGACCACCCCCCAGTTTCTAAAGCATATGGAGTTGATAACTGCCCCAAACCTGCAGCATCATACATATGCAAAAATCAATTACTTACAATATTTTCTGAGTCATGTAAACTGTAAATAGAGATTGATGTTTTTCTGTATATAGCTGGACGTGGTTCTCAGATTCACAATCTGGCAAAGCATGCGCACACACATACACACACACATACATATACAAATGCACATGTAATAAATGATAAAAAGACTAAATATTTTTTGAATCAAACAAACTAGTACTCAAGTGTTTGAAAAAAATTACCTATGAGCATCCCAGTCATGTTGATCACAGAATGAGTAAAAGAATTGTTGCCCTCTGAATGGTGCTCATCAGCACCCGAGACTCTCTTGCAGCTCTCAAAGCTTTGATCACACTTACACGCTTTGTTTTCCTCCAGACAAGCATTGCAGCTCAGCTGCTGCAAAGCCAAGTTCCCACGATGCACCGAGTCACTAGCAACTTGGTTTTGGTGGGAGAGGCAGTTTGATTTAAGCCATAATGATTTTCCAATGGTGTTCCACATGTTCAGGTACAAGATAGCTTAATATGGAAAATGAGGATACTCTATAAGCCAAATAAAAGCTTCCTAAGAGATACTTGGTGAACCTTGCTTCAACAATATATTTATACCTAAACAAAGCCAATATTCCTGTAGTGCTACTCACTACTATTTGAAAGAATTTTGTGTTAGATAAATTGATACTTTTGCAATCTTGCAAATCGAGAAGAAAACGAGTGGGTATATTTATGACAAAATGAAATTTGTCCCTATTGAATTTAATTTTGAATTAAATTACTTTGATGTCCTATTGAGTGTTTTGGGTTTTTTATAAGGTTTTGGGGTTGAGCTTGTTTTAAGATATAGATGGCAGTTTTGTAATTTAAAAAAAGTCAAAAGTCTCTTTTTTATATTGTAAATGGGTTTTTGGTATGTTTTTAAAGTCTATTTCATATAAGATTTTTTTATAATTTGGATTCTTATATTGAATGTAATAGTGAATCATCTAGTGGATACTCGGAGAGATTTTAGTGTCCACCTGGTTGATACTTGTGGGAAATTTGCTTGGGAAAGTTGGCAAATGGAACAAGTTGTTTTCATTCTAGCTAACGCAGACAGGCCAATATTGGTGTGGACACAAGTGTTGGGAGCCCAGTGACAAATAACCAACCTGACGTCATGAATATTCCCAATTCTTTTTGTTGTGTAACGGACAAGCTGGGATTCACTATTAAGTCTAAGATTGCACCGATATTATCTTAAATTTAATCACCTAAATAGGCCTTAGTGCCGTAGCAAACCACCTACTTTTAAGTCGTTTATTATTGTACAGCCTCAATTTCTTGGACCACAGGGGTCCAAGAGATTGTGGTTATCCACCGTTAGATGTTAATCTAACGATTCAAAAAAGTTTCTTAAAAGGAGTGCAAGAGTGAGTGAACCGTTGAATTTACATCCAACGGTGAGTGACCACAAATCTCTTGGACCCCTGTAGTCCAAAAAATCGAGACTTTATTATTCTAATACATTTTGATGTGAGATTATATACTTATCCCCATCTATGCCTTCTACTAAGCCATACAACCCCAACACTTACTCAATGCATATGCTCTTGGTATTTCTGTCATATATCAAATTTTGAGAAGCTAGCAATTTTGTAGATCGAATACAATTTTCTCTCTAATATTTAGTTTATCAAGTGGAATATATATATTTTTCCATTGGGATTTTTTTAAGGGAGATTCACTATTATACCCAATATGGGGGTCCAAATTATAAAAATACCCTATATAAAATGGACTTTAGAAACACACCTAAAGCCCATTTACAACATAACAAAAAAGCTTTTAACTTCTTATAAATTACAAAACTGCCATCAATTTCTTAAAACAAGCCCAAACCCCAAAATCTCATAAAAATACCCAAAGCACTCAATAGGGCATCAAAGTAATTTAATAATCAATATTAAATTCAATAAGGCTAGCTATCATTTTTTGGGTTTTTTTTGGGTTTGTTTATAGGAATTCAATTGTGTAGGGTTTATTTATAATATTAGTGCTAGAAATGGGTATATCACTAAATATCTCTTTTTGTAAATAAATATCAATATAAAACTTGTGGTGTTTAAGTTGAAGACAATATCGACAACTCAACTGCTACAATTAAACATATTCAAAATATGACTTAAAATGCCGAAAGACATCTGCCACCTACGCATATGGGAAAGATGTGGTTAATTTCATGTTAGAAATGCATTGCATGGCTGCTACAAAAATGGGAAAGGAATCCTACACGAATTTTCTTGTACCCTTTTATTCTCACAATGTGTTATATTCTTTTGGTATCTTTAAGACATGGAATTCCCTAAACTACTGTTGGTAGGAAAATGATACCAAACCAATGAACGGCAGTTGAAAATGTGACATGACCTAATTGGCACATGTAGGGCAAAAATTTATGCCAAAAGAACCTGATGCAACTGCGCAAAAACCATCATTCCCCTTGCAGCTTGGAAAGCAAAAACAAAACAGAAAAAAAATAAAATGATACCATTGATATTACCTAAAATGCGTAGACATGGATTCTATAATATCTACTTTTTTTGGATATGGGGGACAAATGGGTGATTTAATTTTTTTATTTGAATTTTTTTTTTAATACAAGTAATAGTCTAAACTACAAGGAAATGAGAATTTCTCACTTGTGAGGATTTGTACTTGAGATGAGATCACTGGTCTGCATGCAAGTAAATGCTCTTTTTTTTATTGGGCTAGACCCGGTTAACATTCCTTGTGCCTTTAATTTCTATAAACCCATTCTTAGCACTAATAATATAGATAAACCCTACACAATTTAATTTTTATAAACAAACCCCAAAAAATGACAGCTGGCTCTATTGAATTTAATTTTGATTTATTAAATTACTTTGATCCCTATTGAGTGTTTTGGGCTTTTTTATGAGGTTTTGGGGTTGAGTTTGTTTTAAGAAATCAATGGCAGTTTTGTAATTTAAAAGAAGTTAAGCCTTTTTGTTATGTTGTAAATAGGTTTTGGATGTATTTCTAAAGTCTATTTCATATAGGGTTATAAAAAATAATAATAATAATTTTTGCTCCTATATTGGGTATAATTGTGAATCTCCCCAGTTATATTTACTTAGATTTTTTTTTACATACTCAAATAAAACGAAAGGGATACATTTAATAACAGTAAAAAATTGTACCACTCAAATATTCTCAAAGAGATCTTTAAAAAGAGACAATTTTTGAATATATTTGAAATATATATATTAATTTATGTATTTTTTTCTATTGCATTGAACTATTGAACAACCGTTGTGGATGCTCTTAACAACATAATGCACTAATTGTTGTATTTTTTTATTAACATGTGAGTCCCATAGTTAGCCGCAATAGAGGGTTCATCACACTATTGTAAGTGAAATTTTACTATTTTAATTTAATTTCATGCAATAAAATTACATTGATCTTAGCCACTGCAGATGCTCTTAATTAATTATTGCATATACTTTTGGGCATTTATCGATCTAAATTCTAAATTCTAATGCATGTCAAGGCTGCTCAAGAAAAAAAGTATATGGGGATAATCGGCAGCATCACGTAAGCGAATTCATTTGGTTCAAAATGTCAATTGCCATTTATGCTAAGTGATCCTGAAGAATGAGAACCCCCATTTGCTTCGAAATTAATTCTTAAATGTATTTGAGAAAAATATATATATAATAAAAAGCTTAGATGCGATTCTTTAATTTGTACGCACTAGCTATTGTCTAAATTTTGACAATTGAAATATATCTAAATCAGACAGCAGTGTTTTTAATTTTAAAAACTAAAAACAAAAAACAAAAGAAACATACACAAAAAAGAATCACAACGAATCCCTAAGATCGTACAAAATCTTACATTAAGTCACTGAATTTGAAAATATAGACAAGCAAGTAGTTGGTAATGCTCTATAGCTGCCAATGCATCCGTCACAAAGTTAGCTTCATGGTTCTTATAAAATAAAAATTAAAAAAAAAGTTAGCTTCATGGAGAATATGTTGCGTAACATGCACCTTATGGATTCACGTTTTAATATATATCATCCACGATCAAGAAACGTCAAGGTGGAGTTCTATATTATCCATTATTCTTGTCATGTTCACATACTAGGGAGCACCTTATGGGTTCCTCTAAATCACTTTCTTAGAAATTTTAGAGAGGAATTGGAAAAATACAACTCCAATCGTGCTCCCTGTCCACCTCCTTAAAATAGGGAGACCTTTAGGAGCTCTTAAATATGAGGAGAGAGAAATGACTCCTAGTAGCTCCCTATAATTTAATGTTGCATTGTTTTATACATTGTTTGGGCCAAAATTCTGCACTCCTAGCCCAACGCTGGAGGCCTAGAACGACGAAGCAATTTCAGGATCCAAGCAGTTTGGACTTTTTGTTTGATTGAAATCAAGTGCCCAAAATCAAGAGAGCCCAAGCCCAAGTCAGATTTTTTAGGCTACCAAATAGACCCAAGATTGGAAGAAGGCCCACTGCATGTGATTGGCTCAACCCACAGTCCCAAAACTCAAGATGGGCTTGGCATGATTGAGTGAAAATAGAGAACAGCTCAAAATTGAAGAAACCCAAATCAGTTTTATCAAAACTGCCACTTCTCTATCCAAACGTGAAAAAAGGTCAAAATTACCACTTTTGGCAATTCAAAATTGATGCACTCAGCCTTGGATCAGAAAGAAGCCTAGCCTGGAAATTTTTCTATAAAATCTCACAATTTGATCTCAAACCCAAAAGTGCAAGTCAGCAGATTCTTTTTGGAAAGTCTATTCTCAGAAAACCCACGTGACTACCTGACTTTGAAAAGTCAACAATTTCAACTATCACAAGAGAGTGGATAGGGAATTAATGAAGGCAGGTCTTAACATGAAGATTTCTCCAGTCTTTACAGTCAAGGAAGAAGATCAAAATCCCTTTCTATATACAAAAGAAATTCTACATCGAAACAAGCATCATTTCCAAGGGATAAGCCAACTACATTTTCTAAAGAGATAAGTATGGAGTAGGGAGTTGTTCATCAGGAAAACCAAATTAACCATCACGGCAGATTGAACTCTTACAAAAAGCAGTTAAAAGTTAAAAAGGGATAGGTTTTCTTTCAAAAAATAGAGAAGTAATAACCATAAGAACTGACTGTTGATAGCTCTTTGACAGAGTAGATAAAAATCCCATTTTTCTTGACATTTAAAAATAAAAGATCTTGCTTTTAGAAAATCTGCCGCCCATTATTAAAAAGATAGGAGATACCACTCCGGCATTTTCTATAAATATGAGAGGAGGTGAACAGATCAAAGGATAGCCAAAAAACTAATCAAAAAATAAAAACTCAAAATGATCACTTGATCTCAAAAGCCTTCGAAACACTAAAGCAACCAAAGCTCATTGAGCCACAAGAAATAAGTCAGCTATTAATTCAGAATCTCTAACTTTTGTTCAGTTCAGAGAAATAGTCATACAAAGCGTGATTTCTTTCGTTACAAATTTGGTTCAGCATAGCCCAAATTAAGCAGAGTCCGGGTTTTTACAAATATGAAAACCTGAACAAATTTATGGAGAGCCTTGATCAAGCAGAACAGGTACTATAGTGCAGTTCCAACTCAGTAATCATCAAATCCAGCCACTTTTGCCCGTTCAAAAAGCCTTCCAGGGCTTGAAAGATTAAAGCTATGCCAAACTTGAACTTTGGTATCGATTTACAACTGAAGCTGGATAGTTGAAGTTGTTGATAGTCTAATCCAGCACATACATACCTAGTCCAACCCAGATCAGAAACATCTATCCAGACAGAAATTGAAGTCCACGCTCTTCTTGTTTTTTTTAGAGTTGGTCTTTCCTTTTGAGCTTTGTAAAAGGCAGTTCTGCTTGAAAACAGTTCACTTTCTTATCATTCATTCTGGCCAAAACTACCATTCTTGTATTGTGAAAAATTGTGAAGTCCTCACCAGTCTGAGGCAAGAAAAGAACTTACTCAGGAGATATTCCTCACCCAAATTCACAATCGCTTGTTTAGAAATCAGTAACTTGGGGCGCAAGTTATCCATTTTTAAAGAAGTCTGCTAGGGTTTTTATTGCTAGCAGTGACGCGCTCATACACGAAAGAAAGTTGACTTGTTGACCATAAATGGTTTTCAAGACAATGGGGAACTTTACCCAACAATCACAGGAACAAATCTAAAACGGATGAACATACATATTTTAAAGTTTTAATGAATGCTAACTATTTTTTTATATTATTATTTTTTAATATAAATGGACCAATTATATTGAATTAAAAATTAACTTTTGTATGTTTTAAGCTAAATTTTAACTGAAAAATAGAGACCATGATTGTATATGCTCTAAGGCCATCTCCAATCATGTTATGGCTAAACTCAAATTTTCACCCTCCAAAATATAACTATTCATGTATTGCCGAGACTCAAAATATTTTTTTCTCTAGCCATGCAGACTCATAATTTGAGTCCGCAATTTTTAAAATTGTTTAAGAATGATTAATCCCAAATTTTTTTCGTTAATTTTTCTTAACATTATTTTTGTTTCAACATTCGTGATTTAATTTTCTGAACATTTTAACTTAAAAAATTCCAAATTCCAAAACATTTTATGATTTCACTTAAAAATAAAAATAAGGACAACAACATTTTATTTCATAGACTTTGAAAGTAAAAACAAGTGGTTTTTTATTTTATTTTTTAATACTTTTACTTTTACTTCATTGGATTCCTTTATCCACTTGCAATAACCCATGCTCACCTTTCAATTATTATATGAACCCTTTTTCATATTCTGTTGTCTTGTTTCAATCATGTTCTAAACCATGGTTTATCTTTGTTCATCTCACTTTCTCTTATCTTTCCCTATCTTTATTCAATCATGATCAGACATGTAGGATATTTTGTTTTGTCATCTTGTCATTATTTCCTCTCATCCTCTTTATCCCTTTGTATCTTATCGTGATTTCCTCTCATCTTCCTTTCCAACCTCATACTCTTGTCTAATTAAGAATAGTTATTCTACCCAATCAAACACACAATCTTCTTCAATCTCACTCTCCTTCTTACAATGAATTCACGTGGGAAGGCTGTAGAAATTCTTTTTGATGATGAATATGATGATGACTTTCATCAATAGAGGGTTGCAATGGCCATTCAACACCATACGTTTCTAATGGAGCAGTATGCCCAAAAATCCAAATATGGTGGTTTTGTTGAAGGTCGTGAATACAAGAATTAGAAAAGAGAAAAACATCAGAAGAATCTCATGGAAAACTACTTCCTTGAACCACCACTTTATCCCCCAATCGACTTTTGTAGGTGGTTCCGCATGCGAAAAGAGCTCTTCATTCACATCATGAATGATTTTGTTGCACATGAGCCCTACTTTGCCATGAAGGTAGACGCTCGTGGATAACAAAGTCTATCCCCAGAGAAAAAGCTAACAACCGTCTTTCAAATGCTTTTATATGGAGGCTCGGCAGACTCCACTGACGAGTACTCTAGATTGGGTGAATCTACAGCCCTTGAATGTTTGTGGAGGTTTTGTTATGCTATTAAAGTCTTGTATAGCCAGTGGTACCTCCGTTCTCCAAATTCAGTCGACCTTTATAGGCTCTTGCATTAAGGCTAATCACAGAGGATTCCCATGCTTGTTAGGAATGTTATATTCCTATTTAAATCGATGCACTAGATACTAAGTTATATCAAGTCGGCCCTCGGTGATGAGTAGAGACAACTTGTCGTAGCCCTATATAAGCTTAAGACCTTGCTCTCATCAGATATGTTCTCTAACCCTAATCTCATCATAAAAAGAGGGCTGAAACAGTTTTTGAGAGAGAGCAGAAGTCTTAAGCCGTTCATGTCTTTTGCTCGTGCTGCGATTGGATGAGTTCAAAGATTGTGTACTCAAGGAAGATGAAGCTAGGTATGTCGTTTATGTATTTCAGGTTGTGTGAAAGATTATGAACACATATACAGAAAATCTAACAAGGAAGTCTTGACTGCATGCATTGGGAATGGAAGAACTGTCCCACTACTTAGGTATGCTAGTTTAACGGTGACAAGCATAAGCCAACTGTCGTTCTAGAGGTCGTGACCTCGTATGCCACTTGGATATAGCATGCCTTTTTTGGAGCCGCCGAATTCAACAATGATATCAACATCCTAGCTCATTCCCCATTGTTCAATGACGTAGTCAATGGAGTGGCTCCTAAAATTCAATATGTTGTTAATGGAAATCAATACAATACGGGCTATTACTTGGCAGATGGGATCTACCCTCATTGTGACACATTGGTTAAGATGATTTCCCAACCTGATACTTTATAATAAAAAAATAACAATAAAATAAATAAATAAAGACTTTTTGCCAAAAAAATAAGAGGCTTATAGGAAGGATGTCGAAAGAGCCTTCAGAATCCTTCAAGCTCAATGGGCAATTGTTAAAGGCCCTACACATATGTAGCAGAAGGAACAACTTCATTCAATCATGATGACGTGCATAATTTTGCACAACATGATTGTTGAGGGTGAGTATAAGGATCTAGATGTAGAATCTGATGACAATGATAATTATCCATGAACATCTAGAAGAGCGAGAGAAATAGATAGGTGTTGAGGCCAAAAAAATTAATGGGTGGGCCCAAATATATTTCTAGCCCAATACGACAACTAACTTGGGTATGCAAGAGTTCATCATATGCGCTTGCACACGTTTCACGCCAAGCAAATGAGCAACACGCCACGCTACAAGCTTAAGTGAGCCCAAGCCACGCAAATGCCCGGGGCTTGCTGAGTGGGTTGTGGTATGGATGGTAACGAGTTTTCATGAGGCCCATTGATTAGCCGAGAAATGAAAGTTTGGGCTGCTTGGGAACCCCAAAACTCAAGCCCATTTCTTGAGCCTAAATATGTGGGTAAGCATAAAGAAGATGAAAAAGCCCAATACTCTGGAAGAAATAGCCCAATACTTTAGAAAAAATTAGCCCATCATCTCAATAAAATAGCTTATCACTTTAGGAAATTAGCCCATTCCCCTAATGGATTAACCCATCACCTTAGGAAGCCCCAAGCAACCAGGGAAAATATCTGCAATCTCTAGCACTTAGCTGGAAACAAGGGTAATGATGAAGGCCAAAATGTCCATCTATGTAAGTTGCTGGGAGGCTCCATCACATGGGCAAAAACAAACATCAAGGTAGAACACGCAAAGAACCAGGGGGTATTAATTAGCATGCATATGTTGCTAAGAGAAGAGGCACCCTTCAAACCAGTGCCCATACCAATTTCTTTCTCACACGAGCTCTTGCCATAGAAACGGGAAGGAAAGAAGGTGAGGAGGTAGTCGAAAATGAGAGTTCATTACTGAGGCAGCTGCGGGAAAACCTTAGAGCTCCCAAAAATCTTGTCTTTGTGTGTTTGGACAGAGGAAGATTTCACAAAATGGGATGAGACAAAAGGAGAGAACAGAAATGAAAGGGGAGACTTGGCAAAATTGGAAAGAAACCATTAGGGTTTCTTGAAAAGGAGAAGCTTCCAGCGGCTATAAAAAGGGTCATTTCCTACCCATCAAACAACACACATCCAGATAGCAAGCTTCATCTCTCATCCCTGAAACCTCTGCAATCCCGAGCCCCATTCATCCACCTTTTCCCATTTTCTCTAATTGAGACAGGTTGTTAGAGTCATTTCTATTGCTGCCTAAGAGCCCTACTCTGGTAAATCGTTCCAGAGCTTGACAGAGCTTTCGTCAAGCTGCTGGAAACCACTCAACACACCCATTGTTATACCCCCATCTCTCTCTCTCTCTCCTCAACGAATCCTCTTAAAATCTCTTCCCCCTTGCTTTGAACCTCTATTTCTCATAAGAAATCACAGCTATCTCTCTTTCATGCTAAACTCATGAGTGCTTAGCTTCCATGCCATAAGCTTCTCAAGCCAAGCCAAGAATTTATCTGTAAGCAACTGTTGGTTTCATTAATGAAGGAGACCAAGATGTTTCCTAAGGCTCACTTACCCTTTCGAAACACTATTGGGGTCTGATCCTTAAACTCAGACTCAAGGGGCAATTTCACACATTTGGCTCTTTACAGTAGCCCAAGCCCATCAGTAGCTGCCGAAAATGAAAAAGCTCCTACAATTGATAAGACCTGCCCTGGATTACTCGGAAGCCGGGACGAATCCCGTCTTATTTCCGACATCACCCCGATGCCGGCCCACTTATTAAAGACCGAGACTTTCTACTAAAATTTTGACAGAGTCTCCCCTGTAAATTGAACATTTCCCAAAATTTCAACCTGCTCAAAATTCACAGCAGGTCACTGGCCTCATAAATCAAACCCTAGCACGGGCGATAACAGAGCATATCTAAGAAATTTGATTACAACAAAAACAAAGTTCAAAGGGAATTAAATGATGAAAAAGTCCTACGAAGGCTCAAGATTTGGAAGCACACGATCCGGCTCAGCTGCGGAGCTCAGTCAACTACTGGCTAGGGGGCGTAAAACAAAAAAGTGTGAGTGGACAAAAATAAAGTTCAATTCAGTGTAAACCAACATAATATAACCCCACTGTTTAGAAAACCATGCAAGAAATCCAAATGCATCCCAAAACCATCATAATCAACATAAAAGATATATATAATATAAATATGACAAACACCTAGTTGTACCAGGGAAACATTCCAACCAGAGGATTGTTTGGATAGTCCACATGGAAGAGTCCGTATGGAAGAAATCTTCAATTAACCATGTGGTTAGGGAACGAGCCGTCCAACTTGGGGACTAACTCTCAGCCAGCACGTACAGCCGAGACCCTCAAAGCTCGTATGCCTGTGACTAGTCCTACGGACAGACTACCCAATCAAGGGTCTATAGCAATACCCCATCAAGGATACCACGGGGTTTCGACATTTCCAAGTATCTCAAGTTTCCGTATCCAAGTTCCAAATCCGGAGAGGTACATAGGGTAGTGCTTATAGTACTCCAAACTGACATTCTATACTCAAATATTTCCACAATCTCATCTCAACAACCCAAGTACCCCACACATAGACAATTATAGATAGAATTTCTCAAAATCCATAAATACATACTCAAGATACTCAAAATATGTCAAAACCCAAAATATATTGCCAAAGCTTTATAAGAACATCAAATTCGACAATCGAATATATAATATATCCAATATACCATTTAAAGCATTATGCATAATTTTTCCATCAATAAAACCATGCTTAACATTTGAAAACAAAGTCCACTCATAGGTAGTCCCACGCTGCTTGACCCTGAGAGGGTCCCGCTTACTACGTATGCGTGGTCGGAGTACTTATTTCAGAATACAAATATGAGATTAATACAAAGTGTTCCAAATGAGAACTTTGAATTAAAATCCCGATTTCCCGGGTTTCTAGTGAGTGTATGAGGAACGAGACAATCTGAAAGTTCCTAAGGGTTCCACAAGGTCCAAACACAGACGATTAGATCGCTCACAATTGTACGATCGGAAGGTTATAGCAAAACGCAAACTTTAAGTTATTGAATCGGAACATCCGGAGCTCCAATTCAGGATCCGGGAATTCCTACACGATCCTAAGAATGTCTGAAGTAACATATATTAAATTCAGGCCGATCCCACAGTTTGAGCCTACCAAACTCGAATAACGCACAATATGCAATATCCGTTCGGGGTTCGAACGTCAACCAAATTGGAATCCGAAAGTACCTATGCGCTCATGAGGACTAGGAGATCACATTGGGACACAATGCCCCTTTGCTACAGTGCCCACGAGCCATCACACGCCCAGGCAGTGCTCGGGTGTCCAAAGTGATAACATTTCGCCGGAAAATCTCAAAATTACGGCTCAAGACTCCTACCCTAGGTGTAATACCCTATTTGGAGTCACTTTTGTTCTTGGACATACCCCAAAAGTGACCGAAAATGGCCGGAATTGCGATCCCAAAATCCACTGAACTCTAAATCCAAAATTGACCCACTTACGCTAGAAATTTCTCAAATCCTACCCAAGCATCAGCTAGATCACGACAAATATGTGGAAATCCGTACCTTACACGTCAAATTTGGTGGAGAATCGAGAGAGAATGAGTGGTAGGAATTTTCTGTGAAAACCGGCTCGTTTTTTACGGATTCCGGCGGCTGGCGGGCGTCTCACGACGAGAGGTGGGCTGGGGAATGACGGTGAGGTCTGGCCGGATATTTTGGTACTGGCCTTATGGCTGGTGGTGGGTGGTGGGCAGTGGGGAAGGTGATGGCTCGTTGAGCAACCGGCTGGAGAGAAAAATCGAAGGGGAGGGGGAAGCTCACGCAGAGAGAGGGAGAGAGAAAGAGAGAAAGAGAGGGAGAGAGAGAGAGAGAGAGAGAGAGAGAGAGAGAGAGAGAGAGAGAGAAAATCAGATTATATTAAAAACCAACTTCGAGGAAATTACGATTATGCCATTGAACTTGTTTTGATTGTAACTTCTTTGTTATAACTCGAAATCGAGCCCACTACGTGTCTACGGACTCATCTCGGTACGATCTACCTAAAAGTACTAGCCACTGACCCAAACTCTTTCTAAATTATAAAATAACCAAAATACCCCTACCCCAAAGGTAAATTCGCAATTTCACACTTAAGTTTAATTTAATTCAAAATTATTAATATTATTTTAGGTCGGGATGTTACAATCTATCCCCCTTATAATGGTGCCTTTTTTTCCTCTTGATTGGTGTGTTATGCAAAGGCAGAATAATGCCTTATTTATAGGCTAATAGCATTTTCACCGTTCTCCCCCAACCGGGGCAAGATGCCCCCTAGGCCCTCAATCCCGTTTCTAGCTCCCAAATCTTGCAGGGCAAGAGCTGGGCTCCACCAACCTAGGCAAGATTTGTCTGGCCTGCTGCTTAGGCAAGCTAACCTAATGTTGACATCATTGTGATGTCAGCAGCCAATTTAAATTTTTTAAAAAGGAAAAAAATACCAGAATTTTCAGAAATTTTTTTATTTATAAATACCTAGTCATATTTTTCACTTCCCACACCAAAACTCTATACAAATTCCTCTATTCAGATCTCATGTGAATAGTGGTTGCTCTTGAGTTGTCATGGCAATGAGTGGAAAACCAACAAAAAAATTGCTAGGGTAGATACTATTTATGTGAATAGTAACAACCCTTGCCTCCCCTTACTTTTTGCCATGACAGATGAGTGGAAATGCTCTAATTAAATGACTATGGCCACGTTTGAGATTGCTTGTGTTCGCCAAAAACCTGCTTCACTTTAAAGTTAAGCAGTTTAAGGTGTTGGTAAAAATCAAATATTTCGATTATTTTAAAAGCAGTGGCCCTTAGACAATAGCTATTAAAAGCAGGCTTGGGGTTACTTAAAAAAAAAAGAAAAAGAAGCAACGATAGCCTTTAATGAATATTTTTTATTCCCAAAATACCATCATTAATTTTTAAAAATGACACCACCTCCACATCCACATCCAACTCTGCCACCACCTTCCACCACCACCACCATGGGCCCATCCCTCCTTCTCCTCAACCTCCACCATATCCACCTCCACCTTCATCACCACCTCTTTAACAATCACATTCATCTCCATTTCTTTCACCACCACCACTACTACCACCACATGATTAGCGTATAACACTTTCAACTTCATGTCTATTTTAGTCATTATTCACAGTTATAATAGTTTCATATTAAAATTTAT
Source organism: Prunus dulcis (assembly GCF_902201215.1). Classification (NCBI taxonomy): domain Eukaryota; kingdom Viridiplantae; phylum Streptophyta; class Magnoliopsida; order Rosales; family Rosaceae; genus Prunus; species Prunus dulcis. The sequence continues at coordinate 14,986,867 of NC_047650.1, read as the reverse complement.
CAAACAGTTTTGATATTGTTTTTTGTACTAACAACACATTAAAAATATTATTTACCAAATATGAAGCTGCTTTACTTTATAATTAATTATTTTTAAAGCACAGCAGAAACAACTTTTTATAAAAACGATAGTAATTCCAAAGTGGCCCTATGTGCAAGGGAGAATCCGTGAATCTGCAGTGAGCTCAAGCACCAAAGTATTCAAACAAATTCATCAACAACAAAAAAGTATTCAAACAAATAATAAGTGGGCTCCACTACTTTATTCTTTACAACACCGTGCAATAAATACAAATAATTGTTTCCTTTTTCTTTTTGTTTCCCTTTTTCTCTTGGTTTCCGAAAGCAGTTTGGACTTTGCGTGGCCCTTCATTTAGGCCCTACGAGCTTTAAAGGCCCAATTTTCCAGTCCTTCGACAACTAGGGTTTTCCTATCATCTTCACATTCACTATACACAGAGGTTCCTCCGCGCCCGAGAGAGACAAAGCTTCACATATTATACTATTGCTCTGTCTCTCTTCTCTTCTTTTGCTCTCTCCGCGAAATTACAACATGGCAACCCGTTCGTACAATTCTCTATCTGTATTTTTATCTGTAAATTTGAATGCTTTTGTTTTTCTTCTTTGTGAAAATTTGGTTTTGTTTTGTTGATTGTACAGCGGTGGCAAGATCCTTTCTTCAGGTGGCAGCGACAGAAGAGGTTGCTTCCCCTCTCAGAGTTGTTCAGATCGAGGGATTGGTAACTCTCCATGATTCTCGACTTTTCTCTGTTTTGCTGCTTGTAAATTGCGAAAGAAAAAGGAAAACGTGCTCAATTTAATGTTACATTGTTTTAATGTCTCCCAAAATATCAGACTAGGCACATAATTAGTACCATTCTAGAATCTCATTGTAAGCTTATGATTTTTGTTATACTGATTTTTTTTTTCTCTTTTTACGAAACCCCAATTGATTGCTTTTGGAACTGGGTTTGCCGAGTTACCTTATTGTTGGTATTAATATATATATATATATATATTTTTTGTGTTTTTACAAAAAAATAAAAAATAAAAACAGGTTATTTTAAAGATAATCAAACATTGCAAGGAGTTTTCACCGGCTTTGGTCACCGGGCAGCTTCTGGGATTAGATGTTGGCAGTGTTCTCGAAGTTACTAATTGTTTCCCCTTCCCGGTATGATGATGTGTTAGCTTCTGTTTTGTGATACTTTAATGCATTTTCCCTCCTCTTTTGTTAAAATTCCACCTTATGTGTAAAAAATTTCAGATTCGAGAGGAGGATGAAGAAATTGAAGCTGATGGCGCCAATTACCAGCTTGAGATGATGAGATGTTTGAGAGAGGTCAATGTTGACAATAACACTGTTGGATGGTAAGGTTTTTTTTTTTTTTTCCTTTTGAGTTAACATGCTTTCTTAGACAAACAAAGCATGTCAAAAGATTTCAAGTTGTGTGTTTAGTAATTTTGTATTGTTTTCCTTTTCTTTCTCTACGAATTGGTTGTTTCTTTCCCAAGTTGTGTAGCTGGTAGCTCATATGCATATCCACATATTTATATTAATGAGTTCCCTAATATACACTATGATGAATGGACATCTTCGAGTAGTGTGATTCAAGATATTGATCCAAAGTTTACCTATTTTTTTCTTTTTTCCTGTGTAATATATAACACTCCTTCCTAATATTCTTCAGGTACCAATCAACATTGTTAGGTTCTTTTCAAACCGTGGAGCTTATTGAGACATTCATGAACTACCAGGTAATGGTTTTTAAACTATTTTAGTTATGTGTAATTTCATGAAAAAAGAAGATAAAATCCTTTGGTTTCTTTTTTTCACTTCTCTGATTTACCCTTTTACACACATTCTTTTATTCAGTCAAGAATATTGATGTGGTGGAACCATAATGTTTGGACATGCCCATGTAAAATAGAGTGTTTACTTAAATCGAGTTCCTAAAATTTAAGAATTTGAACACATCTAGGTGACTTAGAAATCTGCCTACCAGTTTCTTTTGTGGTTCGATTTCAAGTCTAAGAACGTGTGCTTCAAGAATTTTAGGATTTGTAAGTTAATTGAGAGTGGGCAAGCGATAGGAATGTATGGCAAAAGAAAGGTGCTTTGGTTGCATCAGGTTAAGGATTTAAGCAGCAAAGTCAGTTTATTCTCATTTTCTGCCCTTTTATACGCTAGTGTACGCCTGAGAGTTGTCAAAAGGTTGCCTTCTAGGGTGTTAAATGTAGGAGAGTATAGGATTGGATAGGGACATGGAGAAACTTTCCGTTTAGTTTGTGAATAATGCAACTTGTCTTCTTTTGAAAGAGGGGAATAGGAAGATTGCAGTAAAATAGGGTGAAGAAGCGGTTCGTGAGGAATTTTGGTGATAGAATGAAATTGAACGGGATAATATTCAGGTGGTTAATGCTATAAAAAGTAGTTTTGTCTGCCTTAGTCCTGAAAAATTGGACTCCTTTAAGATTACAACTTCAGCTCATTAGTCTAGTCTCAAGTTTAGAAAAAGGGGCTGTCCAAGGCATTGGAAATAAGGGTGATGGTGGTGTCAAGGAGGCAATATCATATTCAAGGGTGTTCGCATGAGGGACACAGGTGTTAGTGCAATTGTAGTGGCTAATGAGATGTGGCATGTATCAAGTTATATACACACACACAAAGGCCAGTATAGGTGCAGACGTCCACAAGTCCCTTACATGTCTGCATCTGTATTTCACGCTTGAACAATTTTCATATATATATATATATATGTATGTATGTATGTATGTATGTATGTACACATATAAATACTAATTGGTGAAGTTTCAGTATATAATGTGCTACCCAAAATTGAACCAAATTCTTTGGAAAATGTTGGTTTCAGTTATTTTATATTTGGATTGTGAAGAGTTGTTAACGAGAATAAATCAAAATCTACTAGAAATCAATCGATTAGGTAAAAGCCAAACCCTACTCATCTTGTTTAAAGTTTTGTAGTTGCCAAATGATACCGTACTCCATTGCATGAAAGTCAATTCAAGATGAGATAAAATGTTGATATTGGAAAAACCTATGGTGGACACTTGTGTTTGGACCAAAAGTCTTATTTTTGCATTATAATGTACATTGCTGTAGCCTTGGGCTTCCAAAAAAGCAAAGCAGTTAAAAGTAATACTGCATGCTTTAAGTGCTACCGCATTAGATTTCATACCTTCGGATATTTTTCCCTTTTCATGTGGTTGTTGTTTTTCTTGTATATCTTTTGATAAGTATCTATTTTGCAGGAAAATATTAGGCGTTGTGTGTGTATAATCTATGATCCATTGAAATCCAATCAAGGCGTTTTAGCACTCAAGGCGTTGAAGCTTTCTGATTCATTCATGGAGCTTTACCGCACTAACAATTTTACAGGAGAGAAGTATGTTATCTTTTTGTTTCAATGCTTTTATGTTAACCTATACTTTTGCATGGAAACTCATTTGTTTTTTTGTTTTTGTTTTTTTTTGTCATTAGGTTGAGGGAGAAAAATCTATCATGGGTGGATATATTTGAAGAAATACCGGTAAATGCTTTGAGCTTGATTATTTCTTGTACTAGCATAATACAGTCTATGCTTGTATCTGCTCATATCTTGGAATGCTCTTTTGTTTTTATATCATGACTTGTATGTTTTATTTCTTAATTATTTCTCTATATTATCACTCTTCAACTTGGAAATTAATGGTTACAGTTAACCATTCCGTTATTCAGTATGTAGAACTTGAGTAACCAGAATATTTATCGATGGTCATACCAATCAGCGGTACTAGAAATTAGCGACAGAATTCTAAGTAGTTCTTAAGCATGTTAGGCATAGCATAATTTCCAATATGTTTTGAAAAGTAACATGAATTTGTTATGGGGCCAAGAACTTTATCCTTTAAATTATTGACAGAAGTTTAAAGGACCAAGGAAGACGCACTACTCCAAAAAAACCATAATAAATATAAGCTTCCCAGATATGTTCATTGATTGATATGGAGTTATTTTCCTGTTAATGAAACTTTCAAACCCTCCATTTTTTCTAATAGCTGCTGGTGAAATTTTTTATGCCTTTTTTTCCTTTAATTTGTTTTGCCTGATCTTTGTCTGAGGGTTGCACATGGGTTTACCATTTTGTTTTGATGTTTATGCTGCTTGAACTTGACAGATCAAGGTTTCCAATTCTGCACTTATTAGTGCCTTTATGACAGAGCTGGAAGCTGATACACCTGTTGTCCAGGTTTGTATTACGATCTTTTTCATGGGAAATTCTATATGAGTTTTAAAATTATTTGAGGACTTATTTTATCCATGTTGCTGTTTTAGTGTGATTATGATCGTCTGCAATTGTCAACCAGTCCTTTTCTGGAGAGGAATATGGAATTTCTTATTGAATGCATGGACGATTTGTCAATGGAACAGCAGAAGGTTTGTCCTCTCTTTACCTGAAGGCTCTCAAGTTATGATTCCTCGTTTACATATCTTGATTTGTTTCTTGTCTTCCAGTTCCAATTCTATTATAGAAACCTGTCACGTCAGCAAGCCCAACAGCAAGCATGGCTTCAAAAGAGAAGGTAATATAGTGAATTTGAAATGGATTCTTTTATCCTCACTATTTGATAGATTTGTTATTAAGAAAAATTAGGTTTTAGACATAATTAACTTTATTAATTAGTTTGTAAGATATTGGATATTTTGGTTTTAGTTTTAATACTTAGGAAAAAACTACTATTTTGGATTAGCCCAAAGAGAGGCCCAGATTCGTTGAGTCAGGTAAAAAATAACAACTGATAAGACAATTCTACCCTTCTTCTTAAACTGTATTTGACAGTTAAGCACAATGGCACATGTAGTAATTTTAGGGTTGTTGGATGTCCTTTTGGTAAAATTAGGTGGCTTTGGTTTAATATTAATTAAGCAAAATTAATTATCTTTCTTCCAAATTAGTTAAGTTTTTTATGGGTTAAAACTAAAGAGCCCTTGTTATTATCGGTTTTGGATTTCCTCTTTGGGGATTTTGCACGTTGATTGGTGTTCAGCTTTGCAATTTTCTTTTTTCAATACTGCTATTTATTGTTAGAGACATTGCGTGCATATAGAAGATAAAGCTAGGTGGTCAACTTTATGAACTTACTTGGATTCTAAAATTGGAAGAAAGTCTATTAGAAAAATGTGGTCTATCATACAATCTGTTGCTTAGTTTTTTCTCTTGCAACATTTGGAGCATGATTGATTTTGTCTACTCAGGGTTGTGTTATGTAGTTTGCCTGTGTTCATTGCCTTTACTTTTTTTGCATATTTAGTTTTCTGTTATTTGTTTTGTAGGGCGGAGAATATGGCACGAAAGGCCACAGGAGAAGAACCTTTACCTGAGGAGGATCCTTCAAACCCTGTATTTAAGCCACTTCCCGAGCCATCACGTTTGGATAGCTTTCTCATAACAAATCAAATCTCAAACTACTGCAACCAAATTAATGGGTATGTTGCAAATTCTGTCGACAGCCAATCGTATCTTACCAAGTCATTTTCGTTTGTTTTACCTTGTAAAACTTGGTGTCTTTAGATATTGGTTGTAGGGGACTTCTATTTTTCTTTTGTTATCCTCGAGTCAAGGCAAGAAACTAATGGTAGTATAGTATAACATATTCAATAGATATCTCTGCCCTTCTACAAACACGTGTACATTAAGAGGTCGGTCAGGCTGTTTTCTGCCTGTAACGGGGGATAAGGGTTTCATTTGCACTTCTAACAGTGTTATTGAAAATTTTGGGTTTTACTAATTTCATTTTTATGTTCGTATTGTACCATTTACAGGGTTGCCGGCCAGAGCTTCAGCAGATTATACTTGACGAAGGCTTTGCATGAGAACTGATGTAATGCTGTATTCGATTGTTAGGCGTAAGGGGAACTATCTATCCTTAGCAGTTGCTATCTGTATAAGATAATGAGTTTAGAGTTTTTGTTTTTATTCATCTTAAATTCATTTTTATGAATCTGTCAAGTTTTGAGCAATATTTTGTATGAAGTTTAATGGCAAGTTTGGATGTAAGATTATGATTCCAACATGGAATATGCCTAACCAAACAATTCCTTCTAGTCTGATAGCTCTTCATTTTCCCTCTTTTCTGGTATTATCTTCTGCTGACTTGAATTACATGAAACATTTCTTGATTGTGAAATAGTATTTTTGGTGTGTTTCGTTGGATATAATATTCAAAATGCTCTGGTGGGTTCATTTGTTCAAGCAAAGTAAATTTTAGAAAAATTCGAGTTCTGAAAAAAAGAACTCACAAGGAATTTAAAGGGGTGTTTTTTTATTTTTTATAAAAAATTTTTTTATAAAGGAACCTCAATGGTACGAGGAAATTAAAGGTTCATGTCTACATATACAAGAAACTATTTTATTTTATTTTCTGATGACCAATCCAGTCTAGTGACATTTAAATCCCTTTTCATTTGTTTTTGGTTTAGAATGATAGTTGCTTAGTTGTTTTTGACTCGTGCCACCGTGTAACCGAATTAGAGAAGAAATTTTTTATTTTTCTTTGCAAAAAAAATAAAATAATAAAGAATGAACCTGGGATTTGTTTTTCCACTCTGCCCTGTTTATGCTACCTTAAGTTATCAATTAATTAAGTTGCAGTTCTCTGTTTGATCAGCAAATAAGGTTTTCGGAGACTTGAAAACTCTTCTTATCTGTTGGGCGTTATTTTGTATTATTCTATTCCCATAATTTCTGAAGACCAAATCTTATTTTTAATGGTTTTAGATTGTAAAGTGAACTTTTTATATATAGATTTTCTCCTATGCGGACGTCTGGACGTTATTATCGTGTGAACGTTATGTATTTTCTATTAACATTCCATGCTTTTCTCCAATAGTGTACGCATGCAAAAATAACTAATATATCATATTTGGCGTAACATAATTGAACAACCTGTCGTTATATCTCGACATTTTTTTCATAAGAAAGAATGCTAAAAAAATACTCACCCTAGGACATAAGCAAATTGGCTGGTCCTGTTTCTCTCGTTATAACAATTTGATGATGTCGTTTTATATCACAATATCCCAAGTGAATTATAAGGAGACCCGTGAAACGTTCTGTCGTCTACCTCACACAGAATGGAAAGCATACCAACAAACAATGTTAAAGAAGTAATCTCTCGTGTGTAGGGTCCATTTACACATGCAATTCATATTATGCAAAATCACAATCAAATTGTGATTTTTTTTAACCTACTCATCTTCAAACCCGTGAACACTTCTTTATTCCCAAGAAATTCATCTTCTTTATTTGCATTCCAACTGTAGTAGATGGAGATGCTTCATATGTGCAGTGTTGACGACTCCTTATTTAGTTAGGATTTTGGTTACTTACTCATGTACATAGTTTTATTATAATATTAAAATTTATTTCATGTTTTATCTTTTAAGATTAACACATCTTTGTACTTCTTTATAAATACCTACATATTGGAGAACAATACATATCAGAAAATTTCCATATACTTTGTTTGGCATGATATCAGAACCAGGTTCCGATCCTAGGACCTGTAAGATGAAGAACAACAAATTAAAACTAGCCCTGCTTAGTTCTCTCGCAGCACAACATAAGCTTGCATTAAACTCGTGTCTAGCCTTTCACCTTCACTGTAATTCCTCGTAGGACATCTTCCGCTTTCTTGTTTAGAAATTGGCTTTCGTCTAGGTCTTTTTCAATATTTGCTGCTTAACAAATATTGAAAAAGAAAGTAGCAAATACTGAAAAAGACCAAGATGAAAGCCAATCCCTAAAGAAGAAAGCAGAAGATGTCCTACGGGGAATCAAAGTAAAGGTGAAAAGAAAGACATGGGCTTAATGCAAGCTTAGCACGAAGAGAAAACTGAGCATGACTAGTTTTAATTTGTTGTTCTCCATCTTACAGGTCTCAAGATCGGAATTTGGATCAAATATCATGCTAAACAAAGTATATGGAAAGTTTCTAAAATAAGACCAAGACAAAAGCCAATCCCTAAGAAGAAAGCGGAAGATGTCCTATGGGGACCAGAGTGAAGGTGAAAAACAAGACATGCGTTTTCCCTTTATTCTTTATTTATTTATTTATTTATATTTTTAAAGTTTACAAGAATAATGATTTTGGAGGAAAAAAAAATCCATTTGTGCTCTTTTTTGATAAACAGTTCAAATTGTTCAATACAATGTATTAAATAGAACCAGTTTGTACTTGACTACACTAGACTGTGTTTTACGTTGCTAAGACACGACTCATGATATGATGCTTAAGACTAATTATATCATGCTTAAATCGTTCTAAAGAGTATTTAAAAGCTTCTTATATCATGCTTAAGTCGTTCTAAAGAGTTTTTAAAAGCTTCGTATGGTCGAATACAATCTAGTTTAATATAGCCTAATTGACTGTACCAAACAATTCCTAAATTAGCACACAAAATTTGTAGCTCAAGTTATTATGAGCAGTTATTCGTTCAGACGACTTGTTCTGTTTAATTCTCTCTATCCCCTTATATTGCTAGTATAAAATATAAAAAAAAGTCCCATCAAATGTAAGGGATCTGAAAAGTCTCATTTTCATGACATTAATATTTGGGGCCAAGCGCACGGGAATTTTCTTTGTCCGGTGCAACATTTTCTTGAGGTGCAAGAATTCTAAACCAATTTTCTTGAATCATATACCTTTTCCAGAGTTTTCAAACCATTCATTTATCAGAACCACTCATCTGAAACAAATCAAATCATTCAATTTGAAAGCATATGATAGTTCCATTACCACTTTGAAAATTTGAATGAATACAAAAGTTTAAAAAAAAACCACAAAGAAAAAGGGATGTCACAATATATGCTCATATTCAATTTAGCACGCAGGAAAATCTGGTAACTGTAGGTGAGAAAAAACCACAATTAACAAGTAGAGCAGTTCCCTGTCAATCCACATAGAAACTAGTAAGAAATTACAAGTTGGAGGGCAAATCTCTTTGTTGTTGAAGTCAAGCAAACATTGAAATGCACTTAGAAATTAGAAAGCCTCCAATGTGTATGGAATTGGGGTCTTGATAATCTGCATAATTTGAACCACTTCTGCCATGGTAGGCCTGCATGATGGTATCTGAGAGGTGCAAACCAAGGCCAACTTGAGCACTGGTAGGACTTCATCTTCTGGATACTCACCCAAGCTTAAATCAATGCACCCCAACACATTGCCTTGCTCAAGCAAAACCCTAACATGGTCAGTCAATATTACAACATTGTCCTCCCCATACTCCACAGGCCTTCTACCAGTCACAAGCTCAAGGATCAATACACCAAAACCATATACATCACATTTTTCATTGACCCTTAAGCTCTGGCATGCTAATTCTGGTGCCACATAACCCAGTGCAGTCTGAAATCTGTTACTCACTACGTGCTGGTCGATCTTTGTTAGAAGCCTTACCAGTGCAAAATCTGAAATCTTTGGGTTGTAATTCTCATCAAGCAAGATGTTACTTGGTTTTATGTTGTAGTGAATGATTGGAGGGCGGTACGAATGATGCAAGTGGGCAAGTCCCTTTGCTGTGCCAAGCAAAATTTTGAATCTATTAGCCCATGAAAGTGGTGGAGTCGAAGGAAGCCTTTCATGGAGTTTGGATTGTAGGCTGCCATTGGTGGCAAACTCTGTTACCAGAAGCTGCATCTGTGGAGTCCAATAGTATCCTTTCAGGGCTATTAGATTTGGATGCCTTGCTTTTCCCAGAATTCTAACCTCTCTGTCAAAATCTTCAAGGCATTGGATTATATTTGATGTGACCAGCTTTTTGATTGCTACTACTCTTCCCTGAACTCCAAGTGGGATTTTGTAAACTGTTCCAAAGACTCCCTCACCGATCTCTGAGGCCTTGTTAAGTAGTGATTCCGGACTGCTAATCCATTCCGGGGATGACCTTGAGTCAAATAGAATGAGCTTCCCTGAGGCCAAACTACTGGATCGCGAAGAGCTTGAACACATGCTTTCCAAGGCAGTTTCCACAAATGCAGGCCGCCTCCTTGCAGATACATTTAGAAGGCTAATAATAATTACACCAACAACAATCAGTGTAGCAGCTGAAATTGCCACAATAGCAGATATGCTCAGGAACATGTGGTGACGGTCTGTTGTTGACATTGGAGATTCATCACGGTGTCTATGACCACCCATTTGGTTGTTGTAGGCATTTGGATCAAGAACAAGGGGTTTTGGTACATTCATTGTACATGGCCCCTTTAACAATGGTGAACAAATACCCAAATTTCCTTGCAAAGCAGTTTGATCCAAGCTCTGAAATACACTCCCAACAGGAAGCCTCCCTACTAACCTGTTATAAGATATGTTAACAGCAAGAAGATTTTCCAGTCTTCCAAGCTCTTGTGGTATCTCTCCACTCAACTCATTGTACTCTAATTTAAGAATCTTGAGCTTGTTTAACTTTGAAATGGATTTAGGAATAAGACCACTTAAATTGTTGTGGGATAAGCTCCTACAACAAACAAAAAAACTATCACAATTAGTACAGTTCAAATTAATAAAACACAGATATTTGAGAAGAAATAAGAAAAGGAGGTGATCGGACTTACATCAAATAGAGAGATGAGCAGTTCCCAATCTCATTAGGAATGGGGCCATTCAATGAATTTCCGTCCAATTGGAGAATTCCCAAACTTCCTGAATCACATATATCCCCTGGGATTGAGCCGAATAAGGCACTGTTTCGAAGATCTAGCACTGTTAGGTTCTGAAAGAAGCCAAGCTCTGGAGGCATCCTTGACTGAAGATTGTTCCATGACAAATTCAAGTACCTCAAGTTGGAGAAAAGTCCCACTTCTGCTGGAATATTTCCCTTGAGATTGTTCCTTGACAGATCCAACATCTTCAAAGATTCAAACAGTCTACTCGAACCCGGTGGAATAGAACCTGTAAGTCCCATTTGGGAAAAGTGTATTTCTTCCAACCCCAGATCAAACAAACCCTCTGGTATGCTTCCACTGAAGCTGTTATCCCTCAACCGAATCACGGACAACTCATTGCAGTAAGCAAGAGACAATGGAATGGCACCAACAAGTTTGTTGTTGGACAAACTCAAATAACTGAGTGATTTCAGGTCACCTATTGAGGCTGGGAGGCTGCCTGTGAAGCCATTGTTTGAGAAGTCCAAATACTTGAGGCTGCTCATGTTACCAATCCATTGAGGAAAATCACCAGTAAACATGTTATCAGACAGACTGAAAAATGTCAAAGAATTTAACCTCTGAAGTGAGTCTGGTAATGCACCAGTGAAAAGATTATAGCTGAGATCAACCCTACCCAAGTGGGGACATAGTCCTATATCAGCAGGGACTGGCCCAGAGAAGTCATTGCCCTGCAATAGAAGCACTTTCAAGTTGTGTAAGGCTGATATCCCTTGTGGCGCAGACCCAGAAAAAGCATTGTTTGAAAAATCTAAAGTACGCAATCTCTTCAAAGACCAAATCCCAGAAGCGAAATCCGGGTTACCGGAGAAATGGTTATTGGAGAGATTGAGGCCATTCAAAACAGAACATCTAGGCAGTGTACTAGGCAAAGGTCCTTGAAGCAAATTTCCAGATAAGGAGAGGTACCGAAGCGAAAAACAGTTATCAAACAGATCATCAGGGAGGGGTCCTGAGAGTGAATTCTCAGAAAGATCAAGAAACTTTATGGAACTCATGTTGACAAGAGCAGTGGGAAGGAGACCTGAGAGACTGTTGCGGCTCAAATTAAGGCTTTCAAGATTGGGAGGCAGAGCAAGCTTCTCTGTGCTAACGTCACCACTGAAATTGTTGTTGGACAAAGACAAGACTTTCAAATGCTGCAAGTTTTGAAGCCCCTTACCAATTCTTCCCAATAAGCCTAAGCCTTCAAGGGACAGCTGAGAGACCCTTCCAGTGGCTGGATTGCACTGTACAAAGTCCCAAGAACATGGGGAATCATCATCTTCGTTCCACGAAGCGAGATAGGAGGAAGGGTCGTGGAGGTCGGATTTGAAGACAAGCAGGCCTAAGACGTCGTTGTTGAGTTGGGCAGGGACGGTTGTGTCTCCCATGCAGGCTTGCAGAGAAGCCAATATCAATATTGATGGCAGCATATGTTGTAGGAGTCTGAGAGAGGCCATTGTTGAGTAGAATAGTTTTACAAGTTATGGAAAATGGCTTGCTTGCTGGCTGGTTAGCTAGGTAGGCCAGAGAAACACTACTTCTGAAACACCGTACGTCTCGAAAAATTTGCCATGGAAGACTGTTAGATTTTGCACTCTACAAGGACGAAAACTAATTTGTCACTGTGAGCTCACGAGAGAGAGAGAGAGAGAGAGGTTATACTAAATATCAAATCAAATGGGGTGTGTAATGTTTCCTTTGTAAAGGCAAAAAAGTGGGAGGAAATGGGGAATGGTGGGTGAAACTGGGAGTTTCGTGTGTGATGGTCCTTTGTAAACGCAAAAGAGAGTGGATGGCAAAATTGTAAAGGGTGATCTTCTTTTGTCAGACTTATTTTACCACATACTCTGACAAAAATTAACCATGACGAAACCATTGTATAAATATTTTTTTTGGGAGAGGGGGCTAATAACACAATTTTTAAAATCTTGTAAACCAAATTGAAGGCTATTCAAGCCCTATGTGGAGCCATCATAGTCGAGTGTAGGGGTGGGCATCTCATCGGAATAATCCGTTTACCGATTGTACCGTACCGACGGTTTGGTTTGGTTTGGTTAAATAATTATTTTTTAATTTTAATTATTTCGATCCGATCCGTACCAAGATGTTTGGTTTGGTTAACGGAAACAATATTCCTAACCCGACGGAAACCCGTATCAATCCGATATATACTTATTATATTATTAAAATACAAAACAAGAAACCAAAGATAACAACAATCAAAGATAACAACAATCAGCATTTTGTTCACTCCTTTATCACTGTTGTATCACTTCTTTATCACATTGTATCACTGCTTTATTACCATTCTATCACTTCTTTATCAGCCGGGTACTATAGCGCTTTTTGGTTATAGAGGAATTTATGAATTTCCTATGTTTTCCAGTTTCAACCTTTGTCCTGTTTTTTACCTGTAATTTTCCAACCGTTGATCCAAATTTTATGTTCTTTATATGGTTGGATTCAACATAAAAAACTAAAGAACCCAACGTGGAACAAATGTCAAAATCATTTACATAAATGTATATAATTATGTAAAAATAACACTCAAATATTCCAACAACAAACACAAGTGGCTCCCAGTACATCTTAAGTATTTATTGAATGATATAGTGACTAAGTTATTTGATTTCATACTTGCATGAATTAGACTATTGGATTTTTATATTTTACAAGGATAATTTGGTGTATTTGTTCAAGAACTTATGTTATGTGAAAGTATTATAAATTGTATTTTTATTAGTATGTTTTTATTACGGTACTACCGGCATACCGAACCAATCCGAACCGAATATTAGATTAACCGATCCGAAGTCTATCGAAGTCTTTGGTTTGGTTAACGGAATAGAAAATGATCTACCGAAGTCTTTGATTTAGTTAACGGAAGAGCCTTCTACTGTTTCGAACCAATCCGTGCCCAAGCCTAGTCAAGTGAAGCGATCACAAATGGCTTGGTCGCTAAGAATCAACATAATTAATGGTTTAAATTCACAATCTATAACAACTTTGCATAACCATATATGTATACATTCCCTAACATGTGAAAGAGAGAATGTTGAAAAATAAATAATAATAAAATAAAGGGACTGAGTGTGTGTGAAAACTCCCAAGCCAAGACAATTTAGCAGAAATTAATGGTCCAAAACGTGGGTGTTGGGGTCTCTACTAGCATGTGCCTGCCAACCGCACACCAAGGCAATTTTCTTTATATTTGTCGCTTGCCACATCTTCTTGTTGCCTCGTTCCTTCACTTTCCAGTTTCAACTTTCAAATACTAATAATAATTCAGTGCAGGACCAAACCAACTGCCATTTCCAAACATAATATATTGTGTACTACGATAGGGAAAGTGAATTCCTATACATGCAAAACATCTTTCATGAAAAATAGCAAGAGTTTGAATACTACTTGGTAGAATCATTCAGTTTAATATTCCCAGCTTTTCAAACTCTAATTCTCTGTGTCTGCATATTGATGGCTTTGACAAAACATTTACATGGGTTGTAAAGTCTCCCTCCTCTTCATGCAACAATCATAAGCGCTGAGAGTATCCCACATCATCGAATCGAATTACGGAAATGTCAACTTAAGAGCTCCAAACATTTTAAGCCTCTTTACTCATTGCCGATTGATTTGCGGATATTTAAATTTTAATATAATGTCATAACAATTTGTCCATGCGTCAAGCTCAACGACCCCACTTGGTCCTGATAAGAATTTCCTACGTAACTAAGTGTAATTTGTTGCATATATGCTTGTATGTTACAAGAGTTCCAAAAGCTAGTAATTCATTCCTTTCTGCTTACTTAATGTTATATATAACATACACTAGTTTCTTGTTGTATTCATTTGTCATTATTACTAACTTTTAATTGACCAACTATTGATTCCTTTGGAAGATGCCTGTTGTTTCGGCCTGATAAAATATAGGGATGAATTACAACGTTCGACATGTACTCTGTCTCTACTTAAAACAAAGTCCTTTCAAATTTTATACAGGCATAAACGAAAGATTTACTCATTTTCTTTTGTGTCCTTTCAAAATTTAAATGAATTTGAAACCCAGTTTAATAGTATAATTAATTAAAAAAATCATTACTCACTAAGTTATTGAAAAAATTAGTTCATAATAGAGCTATGTTAGAATTCCACATTAAATTTGTAAAGAGTCGCCAATTGGCATATAAAGAATTAAACCACGCATTAATCTCGAGCCATTTATAAATGAAATCTCAAATCCGTGCAGCAAAAAGACTAAATTAAAAGGAATATCGACATGTTTAGTGAGTGTCCGTTGGTGCTAAGTTACCCTAACAAGAACCAGAAAAAGAGTAAAAAGAGTCAAAATTGGGTCGCTAGGTAATTGAGTAAATCTAAAGAACGCAATGCATGGGTGGCTTGTGAGAAAGACAGCTGCCGGGCTCACATGATGAAAATTGTGGTTCACGGGGACGCCCTTGGCAGCTTGCGGACATGTTTAGGGCAAAGACAAAAGCAGTGTGGGGCCCTTCACTTTGCATTGCTAGTCTGTCAAGGCGTTCATGTGTCTAATTCCAACTCCAACTCCAACTATTGGAAATGGAAGAGTGGGGCTTCCTCTGTCTTTTATTTGAAATTGAAATCTTAGGGCTTCCACTGCGACAGGAGAGATGAATGGTACTCTAACATTACAGATAGAGTCATGCCCACTTGTGGGAGCAGAAAGCTAAAAGAGGACCAACTGAATAATTGTCTCTTTAAATTTTTTTTTGGGCCGGTGTCTATTGAAGTTTTAATCATGTAATTTTGGATGACAACGGGCTGGTTCAGGACCACTATCGATGCCCCTTCCCTGAATTTCTATTTTTTTTAAAAATTATAAATACTTATCTTATATTATAACACTAATTGCACCTTTTTTTTTTTTTTTTTTTAAAAAATTTTTTAATAAGAAAAGGTGGTATTTTATTAAGCCGAAAGGAAAATTACATGGTAAGAAAGAGTATGTTAACAGCGATCTCGTTAAAACCTTCCTAGAGAAACAAAATCCCGAAGTAGAAAATAGTATCACTCATGCTATTGGCTAGACAGAAGAGTCAAACAACTTATACGAAACAAACCAACCTAAAACCCAACCACAAAACCCTTAAAACATCCCATCACTACGTAGGTACTGTCAAAGAAGTCCTCCTATGATCTAGAAAAAGCATCATAGTTCTTCGTGTAAAGTCAAAAACGTACTATGGGTATCAAAATAGATCCAGCTAATCACCCACTCGCAAAACCATTGAATCACATCCCATCACTAAACAGATACTGTCAAAGAAAGCCTCCTATGATCTAAAGAAAGCATCATAGTTTTTCATGCAGAGTCAAAAACATATTGTGAGCATCATAACCAATGACGGATCCAGGAATTTTTATAAAGGTAGGCTAAATAATTTTTTTATTTTATATAAAGGAGATATATTATAAGCTTTTTTTTTTCTCTTGAAACTAAAATGTAAATAAAATTTTATAAATCAAACAAAGTCACATTACAAGCAAATATAACACAAAGAAGTACAAAATATAAATAAATATCAAATCAAACACTTGTCCAACTTCAAAAATACATGTTCGAATGCAAAAAAAAAAAAATTTAAAGAGCTTGTCCTTCGAATCTCATCACGTTGATTGATTGGGTCTTCACAAATTGGAATGCATTTCCTAGGATCCCGTTCTAAAGAAGCAATATCAAACTCTTTAGATTCAACTACTTGAGATCCGAGTTCAGAAAGTTTCTTAGGAATTGAAGTATCAACATTAGATGCTGAAGGTGTATCATTGTTATCATTACCACTTTTTTTGAAGAATGAATAAATAATTTTTCCTCTCTTTGCCGGTCTATTATCATCATGTGACATGATATCATAACAAGAAATACTAGACACCAAAAATCATATATGCTAATTAATAATTCAAGTTGTTAAAATAAAACATATATCAAGAATCTCCAAAAAATTTCACCCAAACCCTAAATCATAAAAACTTAACAACAACAACTAAAATTGAATATTGAATATATAAAAAAAGAGAAAAACTTACCAACATTAAAGAACCCACTAAAGATAGGTTGTACAATTTTTTTGAGGAGGAGAGCTATTTCCTCTAGGCTCTCAAGGTTCAAATATGGCGTTTTGGGTGGTTAGAAGAAATCTTTTGATGTTTGCTCTCTGTGGGTGTAGCCCAATATCAATACGAATATAATAGCTCAATTTGGTAGAGCCTTAACATGAGTTCTGCTTCTAATCAAATTTATATAGGTTTGGATTGATGTTTATTATTTCCTATATGCTTTAGGAATGGGCTTATTTTAAATAGAGGACTAAGCTATTATTTACTTTACTTAGATTGAGCTATTATTAGTTTATTATATTTATTTGGTGTAGTGGGCTAATATTTATTGGAGTAGAAATAAACTTATAAAATTTAAACCACATTTAATACTAAAACTCTTCCCCTAGGCTGGAGCCCACCTAACAGGACCCGACCCAATTTCCACTTTGGAATTCGAGCCAAGTCCTGTGCGTGTCCGACACCTGGCGAATGTCGGGCACAAGGGACCTTTTTACCCTTCTTACGTCAACTTCCCTTTAAAATTCCTTTAGACTTCTGCCGAAAATTCGGCAGAGTCTCCCCTGTATTTTGACCAATCCCAAAAATTTTCACCTGTTAAACATTCAACAAATCCACACCAACTGCCAGAATAGGATAAACCAATATTTGCCAGTTTCAGTTTTTCCACTAAAACTCGATATCAGAGCAATTTTCTAAAGTTCACGGGGTTTTCAAGGATTTTTCTACAAACTCTACCTGACTTTGAAGCGCGGAGGCTATGAGTGGCCCGGTGGTGGATCCTGTGCACTTCTACGACCTGGGGGCGAAAAATAAGTTTTAAACTGTGAGTGGACAAAATAAAATTCTTAAAAACAAGCCAGAATATAATACCCCCGTTTTGAAATAACTAAGGATATTTATATATAGATATCGATAATTTAACTATATTTCAATATAAGAAATTCTATAAACATGAATCAGTATGCTGATGAATAAACTTACATAATCGATCAAATATATAAAGACATCACTGCCTGGAGAAATCAAAGAACTAGTATAACCGAATAAAGATATAAAGATATAAATGTGCAAATACTAAAAAACCGATATAAAATAACTGAAAGTCATCCTTGAATAAAAGAAAACTCAAAATCCTTTGAAAATACCACCTATTTGTACCCCTGTCATATCCGTCAATTCCCCTGGCAGGTCTCGGGCGCCACGCAGTCTACCTGAGCCGCAAACTGGCGAAATCAGGGGACTATGATCAGCCTGATCCGCCGGCAGGTCTCGATGACACCAAGTCGCCTCGAGCCGCTCTGGCAAGATACAGGGGACCGTAGTCAGCCTGATCCGCAATCCTGGCAGGTCTCGGGGACACAGAGTCAGCCGAGCCGCAATCTGGCAGGTCTCGGGACACCAAGTCTGCCGAGCCGCAAATCCTGGCACTCACGGTCCGAGCGTCCCCGAAACTCGTGAGGCAAAGTCAAGTGCACTGACATAACTGAAATCAGACTGGATGTCCGTAGACATCGGTCCAACTGTGGGTAATCACCAAAGAAAATGGGTACGAGGTGGGTTTAAAATAAATTCCTTTAGAAAAAGAAAATCTGATTAATAACTGAAATCTCAAATTGTGCTGCTATTTCAACTGATTCCAATCTCAAACTCTGTTTCTATAACTGGTAAATAAGCAGCACATATTTATAAAACTATTACTGTACTAATCATGTTCGAAACCACAATAAGGTTTACTCAAGATCAAATAAATAAATTTATTCAAATAAACTCCTTTATAAAACTCATTTAGATAAAATCTATATAAAATCACTTATGAAATCTAACTTATAGAAATCCTCTATATAACATATTTATATAAAATAATTTATGAAAGGAAGTCCACTCACTGATGGTCCGAGCTAGTTGGACCTCTTGAAGTTCTCTTATGTGTCCTGTCGGGCTCCTGGTGCCTTACTCGATCGATTTGGTGGAGAAACGAAGGAGAATTTTGAGCTGGAAGTTCGGGTGGCTTCGAAGGAACCTCCGTCGGAAAACATGGTTTTCCAGCCAACTCAGGGCGGCCCCGTGGTGGAGGTCGGTCAGGTCTTGACGGCGACACGGAGGCGGACCCGTAGGTACCCACGTCGGAGATCGGCTCGGCCTGTGGTGGCTGGGCCGTCGCCTGGAAGTCGAACGGGCGCAAGGCATAGGTGCGACGCGAGGGAGAGAGAGGGAAGAGAGAGAAGTGACGGGAGAGAGAGAGAGAGGGGTGTAAAAAGTCTGACTTTTTGACCAAATTACCATTTTGCCCTTCGCGGTTTTTAGACCACATCTTCTTCGTTATGGCTCCGATTCGGGTCTACTCCGTGTCTACGGACTCGTTTCGCAGCGCTCTACGCAATGGCATAAGAGAAATTCTCAAATTCTTTCTCGATTAAAAAGTCCAAATTTTCCCCCATTAAAATATGCGAGGGCAAACTTGTCTTTTTGCAAAAAAGATATTTTCCTTACTTTTTAGATATTTTGTTTTGGGTTCTTACACCACCCCTGCCTAGACATAAATCCACCCTTGATCATAACAGATCCAGCCAAACACCAACTACCACCTCCAATTTTCTTGATCTAGACCCCAGCTGACAAGCAAGGCAGACCAAGATTGGCCTTTTAGCCTGAAGAAAATTCCGAAGAAAGATCATCATAGTAGGAAAGTTCATCGGTTGCCAAGCCCACGAACGTTCCATAGGAGAATTATTAGGGAGATCTTGGAGACCCCTTGAGGCTGGTCTCTTTCGCCTTGGCAACAAAATCCTCGATATAAAAACTATGCTTACTAGAAAAATCCATGCCACTAACAATTAGATGCCCAACACCAATTTTTGTACGCTTCTGATTCCCACTTGGTGGCGCATACTTGTCATCCCCTTGAGCAGAAGAGGTGGTGGCCACCTCCATAGCGTTAAGATGGAGACCCCTCACCAGAGACTGGCTCCTTAGGAATCTAGAAAGGAAGCCAACGCAGCCACCCTACGGAGAACAAAAGAGCCATAAAAAAACCTTTGTACCCAATTCACCAAGAAGAACCCAAAGAGACAATTAGAGAAGACTGAGAGAGATGGCCCAGAGAATGAGTAAAGAAAACTGGAGAAACCCTAACCATAGCCGTCAAGGCTCTCCTCACGTGAAAGAGAGAGCGACCCAAACCCTATTCGAAAAGCAACCTTGCAATCAGATTTTAACACGAATTGTATCTTAAATTATCATTCAACACAATTATATTGAAATCATCTCAATTCAACTTGACAAACTAAATAAGTAGTAAATTATATATTTATTGATCATATTATATGTATATATACATATTTTAAAGTAGGATTAGCATGTATGATTAATGAACGTTGAAGTTGCTCTCTTGGGATTGGTATTTTAGATGTCTTTGATTGTAACGTTGAAGTTTATTTAATGAAGTTTCTATTTGATATTTAAAAAAAAAAAGAAGTAATATCATCAACCTTCGAGTTTGGGGTGTGCTTGTCTATACTTAATCCCCATCTTAATTGTGAGGTTGGTCTAATTTATATGTTTAAAGCATCGAAATGTAGGGAACATTTCAAAGCTTGAAAGCTAGGGCGCTAGCGTTATACCTTGGAGCTGAATCGTCTTCGTTTTAGAGCAACTCCACCCTTAAGGGCAAAGTCTAAGGCAAGGGCAAGCTAGAAACAATACAACAAATTAAAGGATAATACAACAATTTAAAAAAAAAAATACAACAATTATTAAAAAATACAACAATACAATCTAATGGTTTTCATCATTTAGCCAATCCGTATTGCTAGGACCGTCGTCATGGAAAAGTTTTCTTCTCATCACATCCCTTCGTTGATGCTTCCAATACGCCTTTGTTTCAGGAGACATATGGCTCGTATCCATGGCCATGATTTTCATCTCTCTTTCATCTTCGTCTTTTTCTTTTGCATGTTGCTTTTCAATTGCAAAGGCTTCCAATCGTGCCTTGTCCGCTTCATCTCTCCTCAAGTCTCTCTCCAATCTTAGAGAGTTGTTCTTAGCTATTTGCTCGAATATTTGAACACAATCAATGTTTGAAGTGGCCCCTCTCTTGGCCTTTGCCGCCTTTCTCCCAATAGGTCTCGGCGGACATGGGAGTGGTGACTCCGTTTCCATTGGGGAGTCTAATGGCGAATCGGTTGATGGCGATTCGTGGAGCGGCGTCTCATGCAACACAACCGGGGGTGCGGTAGGAATAATTTTGAATCTTGAACAATCTTTGACAATTTCCCAACATTGGAAATGCACAAAACTTTTTTTCCCTAGCCCCGTGGCACCGAACCACATTTGTGCTTGTATGATCTATTCAAAATAAATAATTGGAAGTGCATTAAAAAAAATATACAATGCAAGAAATTATAAACTATTGTGAAATGCAAGAATAAAATTGATTATGTAAATAAATATAGAAATATTGAAAATGCAAAAACAAAAATAAAGATTATGCATGGAAATTATAAACTATTTTGAAATGCAAGAATAAAATTGATTATGTAAATAAATAAAGCCAATTAGGAAATGCAAAAATAAAATAAACATTGTGCAACAAAAAATATGAGTAATATGCAATAAAAAAAAAAGTTACATTAAATTGATTAAAATGGCAATTAAAAATATTTTACCTCATCGGAAAGATTAGCACCGCTCCGAATGTTCTCGGAAGCTTTTGTCAATGCATTTCTCCATTTCCCTAACTCTTTGTTTAGAATTTTCCATCTACTAGACAAAGCCATTTCGGTCCGAATGGAACCCGATCTTTGACAAAATTCTCCATGAATTTTGCTCCACATATGATGGAACTTCATCTCATTGCCCGTGATAGGGTCATGACTAACGCTCACCCAAGACTCGCACAATGCAATATCTTCCTGGGTTGACCACGAGCCTCCGATTTCAACAGAAGATGCCATTTGTTTATTTTCTACAAATGGAAAGTAGTAAAAATATGTGAGTGGATAGTAAAAAATATTGGAAGGAGAAGAGTTTAAATGGAATTGGTGTGGAAAGTGGAAAATATGAGTAGAGAGTAAAAAATATTGGAAGGAGATGAGTTTGTATGGAGATTTGGTGTGGAAAATGAATTATGTGAGTGGAGAGTAGAAAATATTGTATGGAGAAGAAATTGTATGAAGATTTGGTGTTGAAAGTAGATAAAATGGTTAGGTATTTATAGGGAAAAAATACATACATTTTTGGTATTTTTTTTAAAAAAATTTCAGAATTTTTTCGAATTTTTTCTGATTTTTTAGGATTTTTTTTAAATTTTTTTGGCCAAAAAACTGAGAACCGTAGGATTTCTGAAAAAAATTCAATCGGAGCCACCCGGAGCCGACACGTGGCGGGTTACCGTTGGTGCTGACGTCACGATGACGTCAGCACACTCAGTCAAATTTTTTTTCCGTTGGCGCGTGTATTACACGCGCCAACAGTAAAAAAAATTTGAATTTACTGCGCTGACGTCATCGTCATGACGTCAGCGCTGACGTCACTTATCTCGGTCTCAAGCCCAGGCGAGTTTTGCCCTTGGGCCTGCCCGGTTTCGTGGGGCCCGCCTGTTGCCCGGGCTGGTTTGGACGCGCTGGAGGCGGACTCGGGCTTGCTCCTGCCTTTTGCCTGGGCCAGCCTGAAGCGCTGGGCTTGCTCTTAAGACCTCTTTAATTTCTTATGTGGAGGAACATGTACATGATCACCAATGTCAAACTCTAAGGTTGTGTTGGTTTGTTGGAAAAGAGCTCGAGGATGGGAACTTACTTTTTTTCTCTTTCAATGTTTGGTAAGTCCAAATTTCAAGATGAAGCATGTTTGGTATTATATTTGAATTCAACTTTTTAAACTTAAAAACAGAATTTGAGTCTAAAGCTTAACAAATCTGTTTGGTAGGTCTAGTTTTGAAAACCTAAACTAAAAAAGAACTTAAAACACAAAAATACTTGAAAACATAATAGTTTTGTTTTCGTAGAGTATTCTTCTAGAAATTGTTTTCAAGTTGCATGTCAAACCAGTTTTTGGATTTTTTTATTAAAAAAAACGTATTTTAAAACTTATTGTTTTTAAGAAAAATCAAAGTTTTTGAGTTTACTACTTGAATAAGATACCAAACGCCACTCAACTATGTTTTCAAAATGCATTGCAAGCTCTCCAAACTAAGAAGTAAATGTGACACGATCAAATAGTATGATGCTCACTCTTTGCTAAATGCCTTTGTTGCGTTAATCGGCAGAAAGTGCGTAACTTAATTAAGCGCTTCACAAAAGCCCAAATTGCATCATGGTAAAACTCTCATAAAATCCAAGGTGCGATGGTTGTATTTCCATGCTACCACTGATAGTGACTAGAGTTTAAGTAATCGTGTGAGTCTCCGGTACTCAACTTTTACTTGCTCACAAAGTGAGGCATTTCACCACAATTTTCAGGCTCAAGAACAGCACCAGCAAAAATTAAGATAAATTTTGAACGAATCAGCTTTTCGAAAAACAATCAAGCCCAAGGACCTTTAAATCCACCAAACATCATGGGTTGCCCAAAACTCCATTCCAGCTTCTAGTATACCCGGCAACAGGCACCAACCCTAATTAAAACTTATAAATAAAGAATTGGTAGGCACATGGGTGAAACCGTAGTGGAAAAGTGGGTCAAACTCTCTTTCTCTCTCTCTCTCTCTCTCTCAAAACGTATGAAACAATTTTAAGACAACCTAATATAATACTCCGCCTCCCCTCATCAGCGAATGACAAAAAGAATATTGGTTGAAATTTAATTGTAAATAGGTTTAAACCAGCAACCCTACAACCAACTTATCCTAGGCTAGGGTTTATTTAATTATCTTTAGTTACCCTTAAATTGACATAATATCATGTGCCCACATACACCATAAGAAGTATAACCCAATTAATTAAACCAAACTTATTTAATAGGGAGATTCACTATTATACTCAATATAAGGGCCCAAATTATAAAAATACCCTATATAAAATGGACTTTAGAAACACACCCAAAGCCCATTTACAACATAACAAAAAAGCTTTTAACTTCTTATAAATTACAAAACTGCCATCAATTTCTTAAAACAAGCCCAACCCCAAAATCTCATAAAAATACCCAAAGCACTCAATAGGGCATCAAAGTAATTTAATAATCAATATTAAATTCAATAAGACTAGCTATCATTTTTTGGGTTTTTTTTGGGTTTGTTTATAGGAATTCAATTGTGTAGGGTTTATTTATAATATTAGTGCTAGAAATGGGTATATCACTAAATATCTCTATTTAATAATCATTTATCCATCTTCGGATGCTTGAACTTATGACCTATTATACACCCAAAAAAACTCGGCTATCCTACGTATCATACACCTTTTTTTCACTCTCAATCTCTCTCCCATAAGGCAATCTTTCTCCCATAAGGCATATGAAACATGTTATATGGAAGATTTTATGCACAAGTAAAATGAGTCAAGTGCGAGGACACCAAGTTCGCATCTGCAAAGAAAAAATGCACAAGAAACAATGGAGCCATGGGTACTTGAGGTTGAAAAGGAAGGGAATTGAAAATAGATTTATCAAGATTTTGGTTTACAAACAAAGCTTTCACATCGCTGTACACATTCTAAGTTGTTCTAATCAATCATTGGCTTATTCTACTGTAAACTTGGTTTATCAAACTAACCTACAACCGAAAAAATGAAACAGAACAGAGACAACTCAAGAAAAGGTAGGCTGAAAGTTCAGAGTACCCTTTTCTCTTTTTGAGCTTTTTAACAAATAACATTGCCAAGTGCCAACACTGATAGACAGCCCTTTTGCCAAATCAATTAAAAATAGGAATCAAGATATCCATATGTATGCCTTCTGTTATACTGTAGCAAGCTTGCATATGTTCGATCCCAGATTCCTATATACAGAGACTCATCGTCTGGACTCACTGATACCCCCGAGATTTCCCCAAAGAAATCAATCTCCTGCCGCACTTTGTAATCTGCCTTTGTACTATAAATATGCACAAAATCTGCAGGTTCTGCAACGACCATGAACTGGCCATCTGATGAAAAGCGAATTGATCGAGCAGCACCCAAGTTATTCTTCAGAACTGCGATAGGTGAGGACAGATTTCTTATATCCCAAACTCGAGAAGTCTTGTCCTGATTTCCAGTGGCAAATATGCGACCATCAGGATGCCATGCAGAAGCAAAAGAGTAATCAAGATGACCAACAACCTTGGCAATAGTCTGGAAAGATCAAAAAATTACGTCTTGTCAGTGAAGGGTTCATATCTTTCAACATAAAACCTGGAACATGCTTTCTTTTAGATGCAAAATTTGGATTCGAAAGTACGACTGCTCTTCTAACTGGAAATTAAGATATTCTCGAAAACAGCAGAAAGTATATATCTCTATATGCTGGACAATCAGAAAAACAACTGCTTAGAGAAAATCAGTTATTATAGTAAGGATAACAGTTTAAAGAACTTGACAGTCATATCAATTACTTTCTCCCCTCTATCATGTCCACAAAGTCTACATGTCTCACACAAAGAAACTAAGCTCTTTTTGACCAGTTTACCTCCTCTTCTCAGCAAGGATATTTCTATTTAAAGAAACACAAAATATGAGTTGCAGACCAGAATAGCAGGCAAAAGAAAATATTGTTACCTTCCCATTCTGTGAATCCATTAGCAATGCATCTACGTGATCACCAACAACGGCAACAACCCTACGATCTGGGCTTATTGATGTATGCTGCAAAGAACATCAGCTCCACATTAAGAAATAAAGACAACTTTACCTAACAAAAATCCGCAACATGCAATTATGTTCTTAAGATGACTCACATTCACTGGCCAAGGGAATCGAAAGTGATTCAAAAGCTGAAATTTCTCCATGTCATATTCTCTTATGCCACAGTCATTATTGGATGCCATGAAATGCATTCCACCCCTGAAAAGGAGTTCCAATATCAAGTGGTGCTTTATTATAAAGAGAAAAATTTCAGATGAACAGATTTCAGAATAATATACCCCAGCCTATCATATATTTCAACAGCATTTGTGATGGCATTGTCATCGTATGTGGTCCGGGTACAGAAACTTACTCCTTGCTTATCAAGACTCTGCAGACAATTACAAACAATATGGTAAAAGCCTTTAACAAAACTAAAGCAGTAGTTCGTATGTTAATTCAGTTATTACATAGATTAAACAAAGATTATAGGCACCCAGAAAAAGCATCAACACCAGGGTATGAACCTAGAATGCCAGTAGTAGCTACCACCACCTCACGCTCACTCGATCATTTCATAAAATTAAAAAGATCATTGGAGAAAATGAAAATACAAATGCACGAAGTCAAACCATTCTTAGTACTAAAAAATGAGTAACAAAACCACTTTCCTTTTCCAAAATCCAAGCTCAGTAAATCTCCTCTTCTAATATGATTTCAGAAGAAACCCTGGATGAGAAAGCTAGCCAAGCATATGTTCCAGGTTCAATTCAAGAAGGCATCTCTTAAGCTGCCTGTGAAAAATGGGACAAATTCTATAGCCCTCAAGACTCTTCCAAAAAGCTTTCACATACCTTAACAAGACTTAGTCACCCACTATCACTGACATCCAAAAAATAGTCAGTTCTTACATCAGTCAAATACCAATCTAATCACCAGAAATTCAGACAATTCCCTGTCCAGAGTAGTATGCCACCTTCTACATGCAACAATAAATTACCTGCAAACTGCCACTCAAAATATTCCCATTCAACTCATTGGCAAAACAGAAAATGATTTCATTGAAATTATCCCCTCGCATATGTTTATTGCACTATTTGGGTGTCTCATGCCACAAAGGTCATATGAATAGCATAGCACAACAAAAAAATTTGAACCAACACGATAGGAAGTCTACGTTCATCAACTGAAAGCTATCAGTTCTGAGGCAATGCCTAGTAGGTATGGAAAACATGGTGGGCACGCAGACTCAAATAAAAACAAATTGCCACTCATGCATCATAGCCGGTAAAAGTAGCATGATTCTTAAATGTTGCAACTCACAAAACTAAGCTAAACGAGATTTAGCTTATTCTAGGTGGAAAATTTGTATCCTTTCCAAACTCTCTAATCTCCCCACATTCAATATGCAAAAGAAAACTTTTATAATGGAAATCAAAATTTATGCTCTTATCCAGAACATCAAAATCTGGGGAGAAAAAAACGCTCCAGTCCACCTTCTAAAAAGGTCACTTTTGATTTCAAACAAGAAATTATTGTAAGGATCATTGCATGAGAGCTAAATAGGTAGGATAATTAGAATAACCTCTTACAAAGTTACAATATCTCTTTTATTTATCAAATTTCCTTTTCATTTGTTTTTGTGGGGTATAAATTAGAATTAAAATTATCCAGACAGAAAATTAAGGGCATTACAGCCCACATAACACATAAAATGAAAACTGAGATTTTGATTTCTCCAAAGAACAACATGCACTGTCAATGTGTCAGAGAGATATAAACATAAAAACTAACCTTACAAGTAAGCTCTCCTTGGAAGCCACCAGCAACAAGAAAATTGTCCTTGACCGCCAGTGTGCTTATCTGAGTCTGCATAAAACCCTCCAATAAACTTCCTGCATGTTTCTGCAAGACCATAAAAGTTGGCAAACTTAGACTATTACATAAATAAAAAAACAAGTAGCAATTGTAAAAGGACACTACATAAGTTACATAATTAGGAGAGGGAGATAATAAGAGAGGGGCTATTGAGAGAGAGAGAGAGAGAGAGAGAGAGAGAGAGAGAGAGAGAGAGAGCATCAGCCAACAAAAATTAGAACAATAAAATGAAAGCAATCCCTTTTATTTCTTTTCTTTGAAAGAACTAAGATGATAAACTTTATGCATAGGTGGTTGTACTACCTCTGTTGGTGCTACATGCCCTGCAAAGTTGAGAACCTCAGACAAATTGCCAGATAGAGAAGACCAATGCATGACTGAATAGCTGGACATGAGATAGACATCATGTTTCGAAGTAGCCCAAACCAGATTTCTGAGCTGCACGCAAAAATCAGGCAAGGTTGTCAACTACGTCATAAAAGTAAATTTTGTGAAAATACATCAGCTAACAGATGTGGGATTATTTTGCAAGAGTACTCCCTAACCTCAAAAACCCATTACTTTCCTAAAGAAAATCATTTTAGTCAACAAGTTCATACAAACAAGCCCGTGTGTGTGTGTGTGTATGAGAGAGAGAGAGAGAGAGAGAGAGAGAGAGAGAGGAGGAATTAGTGATGATGAACTGTTCTATATCTTCAAAATGTAAAACTAATAAACAACTATGTCACTTGCAAGAACACAAACCTGGAAATGAAGAATTGTGGGTTTAACCAGTCTTGTATTATGGAAGAATTCATAAAAGTTGCCACCCTTCTGCATTTGTTTGCACTCCTGGTCGAAGTCAACATATATTATTAGTGGAGTCCACTAATACTGACTTGGTAGTTGGGAAAAGAAAATAAAGTAAATACTTGAGAACAAGTAGAAACCTTGTCCACAGCTTCCCCAGATGCAGGGATGTTCTCATAATTCCTGTACTGTTCTAGCCTTGTCAATCTGTACTTTTCCCTCGTTATGTTTAACCTGTCCCATGGAATACCTTGAATGTCCTTTCCCTTTCTTGCTTGTGCAGATGACGTATCAGACATCTTGGTAAGCTGCTCGAACTCAAGAAGGAATTTCATGTCCATTTAGTACAATATAAAAATGAATTAAGCAATTGAAGAACAAAATTGAGGGAAACAAACCATGTCATATTCATCAAGACCCGCATCTCCACCCTGATTTTCTTCCTCCACATCCTCGACAAAATCAGACATATCTCCCTCATCCCCCATATAATCGAATTGATAGGCCTGCTGGTAAGACATGGTCTATCTGCATTAAGTTCACAATTTCAATATCTTAAACATAATTCCAATACGTTTTATAATCACCAATTACATCCAAAGACATGCTTTATCATAATTCCTTTTTCCCAATATACATATTAACAGATATAGAAAAGGAAAAACAAAACCCACCTTCCCACAAGATGAACAAAGAAGAATATATATTAACATATATATGGCAGCAGATACAGGAATCTCTACATGATATTGAAAATTTTATAGCTCCTCTATCTTATATTATGGGAAGCCCAACTATTAATTGTGAAACAAAATCTTGACAAACATTTGCAAAATTTTCAGCTATTCACAAGATTGTTATTACAATTTAAGAAAGGGAAAGAAAATAACAGGGACAAGCACCGACTAAAATTAAAGACAAAGTGCGGCAGATACACAAACACACACACACCAACAAGAAAGGAGCATGACTTGAAAACATGTATCAGTGTTTTCAAATCAAAACAATAAAAACAACAGCAACAACAAGTACAAGAACCAGAACAACAACAACAACAAAACTAAATTGATTGATAAGAAATACCCAGAAAGGCAGAAACCCTAGGAATTAAAAAAGTGGGAGATAAAACGTGATATTGAGAGAAATAACAGGAGAGGGAAGAAACACCTACCTGAAAACAGAAGGTTTGTTGTGAAAATGAAAAGAATGAATTGTGCAAACAACCAATCAATCAGGCAGCAACCAAGTTGTGGTTATGATTTGCGGAGTGTGGAAAGAAAATAAAGGAGGAAAATGAAGACGCTCCTCCCTCTGCCCTTGTTTCTCTTTTCTCTCCCTCTATCTGCGTGCGGGTGTCAATTGTGTCAATTGGGGGAGAGAGAGAGAGAGATAACAATGAATAATAAATGAAATTAATAATAATTGATATTTTCTCTGTTTTGAGTGTGGGGTGTGGGGTGTGGGGAATGGATGGAATGCGATGATATAAATGTCACGTGTTTATTTGTCGGCAACCCTCTTCTTGTTATTCGGAAAAAGTCTCTTCTTTTGTTATAACCCATTTGCACGCTGTTAAGCTACTCACTCACCCAACTCATGTTCTTACCATGTTTCTTTGTGAAAGTGAAATCACTTGAAATGATAAGGGAAGCCAAGTGAGGGGCTTCAAAGGGTACACACCAGAAAAAGAAAGAAAGAAAGAAATATGGGTAGGAACACCATGAAAAGAGTTGCCCACTCACTTGATACTTCAACGTGGTGCTACTACTCAATACTTATCGTACTTTTTGTTTGGGATATGTCCCTTAAATTTTCTTCACGCAAGAAGTTTGTAACTCGAATGATTAAGAGCATTTATACCTTACTTGTATTTAAAAAGAATAATCGTATGTTCATAAAACATCTTTTTGAGGACCTTTCTAATATACTAAACCTACACACACAACACGGATGTTATAACTCGAACTCAAGACCTTGCTTAGGGTAGCAATTATTCCAAACCAGTACACTAATGGTTCCTTTGCATTCACAAAAACATATTACTCAAATAAGTTTCACATAATCAATTAGCTCTTAGTCAGTGATATTTCTCTCCTCAATATTGAAATATGCCTAAATTTGGATCCCCAATTCTCGGTGATGGAAATCAGAAACATCAGTTTCACATATACAAGAGAGTGATTTGCAATATGCGATCCTCACAATGTTGCTGTTAGACAACTACTAGCCCTTATCAAAGAATAGGCCAACAGTGAAGGATAGAAGGCTGGGGTGGGTTGTAGCTCAATGCAAAGTTTGGGAAAAACAAAAGTATTAGCTAGGGAAAATGCTTATAGATAGCACGTTTGATACATCTACATTTCAATTAAACTGACACAAGATAAAAGAGAACATATGAACCTTTTTGTAATTGAAAGCCCAACCAAAAGCAAGGATAGATAAGAGAGAAAGATGGATGGGGACAAAACCATGAAAATATCCACATGGGCACTCAATACTTCCACGTTGAAATATCAAAATCAAAATAGCAAAAAACAAAAAACAAAAAACGAAACAATTTAGGACTCTTTTGATAACCATTTCAATTTTAATTTTTAGTTTTCATTTGTTGTTCTAGAGTATAGAGTAAAATGAGAGTGAGGATGAGATTAAGAGAGGGGATGAGAGGGAAGGATGAAAGGGGGTAGTCAGAAAATGAAAACAAAAATTTGAAAGTGAAAACAATTTCACATAGATTTCAATTTTTAGTTTTTGTTTTCACTTTTATTACTCATCTTTCTCATCCTCCCCTCTCATCTTCCCTCTTAATCTCATCTCTATTCTCATTCTCACTTCCATTCTCCCTTTTTTTCTTTTATACTCTAACACAAAAAATAAAAACTAAAACTAAAAATTAAAAGCTAAAATTGAAATGGTTATCAAACGGACCCTATATATCATAATAGAGAGAGAGAGAGAGAGAGAGAGAGAGAGAGAGAGAGAGAGAGAGAGAGAGAAGTCCAGAATAAGGCTTGACAATTCGATTGAGTAGGATGTTGGAAAAAATGGAGTGAGTAGGTAAGTCCAAAGCCTAAAAATGCAAGCAAATGGACCTAATACGTCTATAACTAGTTCGGATATATGTAAACGGAACTTTATAAAATAAATAAAAAATAACATTTGGGCTTTCATATTATATTCTTATATAAATATAATCTTTCTCATGTAAGGATGTCATTGGTTAAATTGGAAATTATTTAGTAATTTGATTATCCGAATTTTCATTTCAATTTTATTCAACTTATTATATTTCTTTGCACACTTTAGATGACGAAACAGTTTCATTTTTGAAGGATCCTTTAGAGGAATAATTTTTAGACAATGACTTAAAATATAGATGATTATGATCGTGGAATTGCATTCTTAGATAACCTTATAATTGATGTGTACATTTCTTTTTCAAGATAAAGACAGCCTTCCGCTGCTGGGGCCTCTTTGCTGGAATAAATTACTCAAACTTGTGTACTTTATTTACGTAATTAAAATAAAGAAACTGAAATGCGGAAAATTTTCTGTACGCTTTATTAAGATATGGTTAATAGTGCGCTTTGGTCCAAAGCTGAGACAAAGCAGTTTTGTCACTTTCCTATCAATGCAATAGTGTTTGAAATTCAATCGGATAAATCTGACAAGTGGTGGAGCTGGTAGAATATTTCCGCTGTTCAATAACCGAAATGTCTATTAAGCCCTCGGATATCAGGCCCAAAAAGGAAAGAAAAAAACAACAATAATTGACTTGATATAGAGGTTCATGGCCCCAGGGAAAATGCTCCATTATAAGGATTTCATGTTAGGGACGCTAACGCATTAGCTGGGATTAGAACTCGTTAACTATTCTTTTAACTTAAACATCCTTAGTTGCGAAGCTTCCCATCCCATGGCATAGTTCAAAAGTTGCATAATAAAGTCAAATGAATTTACATTGTACCAACCAACATAGTTTGGGACTGCTTTTTTAAGAAGTACTTTTGGCCGTAAGCGTTTTTAACAAAAATGCTTTTATTATAAAAATCTTGCATTTTTATAAAAAAAAAATTAAGTACTTCCTTAAAAAAACACTTGAGAGTGCTTCTTGAAAAAGCATATAACAGGTGCTTCTATGATCCAAAAGCACTTCTAAACTTTTTTGCCAAACGCTATCATAAGCTATTTTAATTGTTAAAATGCGCTATTAATCTTTCCAGAAGCACTCCCAAGCATGCCAACATTGTACACCAGTTCATACCAGTTTCAGGAAAATTATCCCCTAGAATATAAGAGAATATGGCCGTTTCTAACTAAAGGTTTGAAGACATGGAGACACACACATACAACTTTAATTGTTATCCAACGGCTCAAGAAACAGACATCATTTCCAAATCTCCAGAAAAGCTTGGATCCAACCTAAGAAAAATAAACTATGAACTACTCAATATTCTTAATCAACTTCTTTAGATGGTACACAACCATCTTCAAAGGTGAAAGCTGCATTAAGCAAATATTTATCTTCTAATTGTAGAAGCAAACGCCGGCCACAATCAACTACACTACATGCTATTCCCTCATGAAATTCCCATGAAGTGATGAGGATCTCCTCAGCCATGCCATCAAAATAAGGCTCTTTTTCACTACATAAATCTATCAGTCTCTAAATCCAGGGGAGCGATCTGCAACATAGGATTTCATTTTTTACCAAATCGATTGATGAGCAGAGTCGTGTGTATTGATGAGAAGACCCTGTGCAGGTCAAAATTATATATTATATAAATAGATATTTTATTATAAAAATAGATATGTTAATATAACAATGAATGTGGCGTATTGAGTGAGAACTAGGGGTGGGCGCGGTCCGGTTCGGTCCGGTTCACACCTCAAACCGGAACCAAAACCGGTACTATTTAACCGGTCCGGTTCGGTTCGGTTTAGGCAAAAAAAATTTCAAAAACCGGCCGGTTCGGTTCTGACCGGTTCCGGTCCGGTTCTGACCGGTTCTGTCCGGTTTATTAATTTAATTTTTTTTGAAAAAAAAAATTATTTTTTTAAATTTTTTTTTATAAAAATTATAATAAATAACTTATTTTTTTAGCTTAAAAATGAACAAATAATCCAATTCATACATTTAGAAATTTTTTGAAGTTGAACTTGGAAAATTAGTGATTATAAAAGTTAAAATATGGCATTATGTTTTAAAAATTTGTAAAAATATAAAATATAAAATATATGACCGGTCCGGTTCGGTCCGGTCCGGTGCCGAAAGATGTAAAACCGGAACCGGAACCGGTTGGAACCGGTTCGGTCCGGTTCCGGTCCGGTTTGTTGACTTTTTTGGTCAACCGGTTTTTTTCCGGTTTTTTTTTCACCGGTTCGGTTCGGTGTTCCGGTTTTCCGGTCCCGATGCCCACCCCTAGTGAGAACAAAGACTTCTAACTTTTCTTACTTTGCCTCCTTTGTTCTCCTATTTTCTTCTTCAAATCTTAGCCCTTTTCACACCTTTCTCAGTCTTCTTTATTTATCTTCCTGTTCGACAAACTTCATATCAGCCTTGTCATTGAACTCATAAACTTGTATCCTAAAGTACTCTTTTAGCATAAACCAAACACCTTATTTTGCGTCATGCCCTCACTTCAACAAGAGTAATAAATCACATTGATCGAGAAAGCATTGCTACTGAGCAAACTCTAAAGTCACTAAACCTAAACCAAGTGTGCAAATACATACGTATATGAAAACACTATGTATGGATGAATGTAAATAACGCAGAACATTCCAAAAATCTGGGAGATTGGTAGCACACAAACTCAAGCATACCTGAAATCTGGTGCAGAAGACATTTGGTATATCAGAAAATATAACATCCCACTTAAGAAGGCCAAAAATAGTGAATCAAATGCCACTCTCTACATGAACACTCTGCCATACTCCTTCCCCAGCATATTGCTGCAGGGCTAGCTGCTCCACCCCACATTGCTCCCCATCTTCTCCATTAAACCTACTCTACATGCCAATCACAGAATTTAAAGGTCCCCCTTGAACATGAACTTAACTTGTCACTAAGAAAAGCCGAGTCAACAGGACAAGCAATACGGTAATATGTAAAAGAAATCAAATAATTCAACTTTCGACTTGAGAATTTAACAAGCATATTACAATTATGTGATTACCTCCATGATCTGCCACCATCTGATAAATGTTTGACCCGTATCTGTCCACACAGTAGGTCTTGTACTATGTAGTCATCGGAAGCCAATTCCTCAGTTTAGGAGCATAAACTAGGGATACAACCAAATCTAGAGTGATCCACCAAAAATGCTCCATTTCATCAACGACGATAATTAAACGCACTGGAAAGAATTAGGGTTATACCATCGGTGAAGCAATTATAGTTCAAAGGTGCTCCGAAACTTCACAAAATAATAAAAAACAGAGCCTTCCTTTGATCCAAAAAGACAGGTTGCACAGGAACCCTGCAATGTTTAGCCCAACTAGCAAATAATGGTTTCTCCTCAGATTTTTCTTCTGAAAATTTTCTATTTAATAAATTGATTTTTACCATTATGCTATTTGAAAATGAAGTTGTTATGTCTTTAGTATTTCTTTCAACTGATGATAACCAAGGTATTTTTGAAAATTTAACCTTGAAGTTAAGGGTCATTTTGCTTTATATATATGTAGATATATTGTAATACTTCATCTTTACATGCATTCATATAACTGCAAAAATAATACCCTCACCACTTTGATTATTTTCAGGTAAGATATGTACATTTTTGACATTCTCAGCTACCAAGGTTCCATAGGTTGCTTCCAGCCACCAAGAACAGAATGAGCATCAACAGTCCAAAACTGCCCATTCTCCCTGTAGTCCACTGTCTCAACCTTCTCATCACCATCATCATCCAAATACAAATCTTCCGACTCAAACAAACTCTGAAAACCGTCATCATAATCATCATCATTGTCATCATACTCAAACTCATCACTAGCGTCACCAATCTCAGTGTTGTTAATGCGAGCGTTCCTCCTCTCTCTTCTTAGTCTCTTGCTTTCACTGACCAACTCCATCAACTTTTCCTTTATCACCAAACTCTCTTTCTTCTCCAACAGCGCACCCTTATCATCAAAACCCTCCACCAAGAACACAGAATCTCTCTGCCCTTTCAAGCTCACGTAGAATAACTCTGGGTGCCGCACGATCATCCCTCTCAATTTGTTTGGCAGGACAAACTCTTTCCTAAAATGAGTCAAGTGGTCTATCAAAGTTCTCTTTTCAACCGTCATTCCTAGCACTTCTCTCACCACCAAACAAGCTCTCTTCTCTGCCTCAATTGACTCTTTAGGCAAGTCCAAGACAGGGGTATTGTACGGGCACACATCTGGAATTTCTTTAAACTTGAGCAAAAAATCTTGGTGACGCCTCTTCAAATTTAGCCCCTTTCGAAGTGTCAACTGGTTAAACTTCAAAGGTCGGTCTACTATTAGCTCACGCGATTGAACTTTAGGAGATGATAAAGGCTTTGCCAAGTCTTGGTCCCAGGAGCCAAGCTCAAGTGCACGGCCATAGGAGGTGTCAATAGTCTTGAATTTATTTGGATGGTCATTGCATAAACGAGAGCGGAAATTAGGGGGAAGACCAAGATCTGGAGCTAGATGAACCAACTTTGACAGAAGTAGCCGGTGATGAGATGAGAGCATAAGAAGTTTCTGGAGTTTGGTGGCCAAAGAGTCAGAGATGGCTGATTTAAGACTTAATTCCTGAGCAGCAAGGGCTGCTGCAGCTGGGGTTAGACGGACACAGAGTTGTGATAATGACTTGGTTGCGTTGACTGGCAAGGGAGGTGTTGGGATTGAGAAGAGTTCGAAAATGGTAGGGTAACGATGGATCATTGAGAGGATGGACCGTGGCTTTGATAGGGAAAGATAGGATCGACATTTATAAAGAATATGAATTGGAATATAGCATTTTGGTTTAGAAAGGAGCAGTGTTTGTAGCTTTTGGACAAAACGTATCTTGTTCTGCTTCACGACATGTCTGTCCAGTGAAGGACAACGGACAGTTTTGACAGATGAGCACGATATTGAAAAATAGATATTTTGTGAGATCTTGTTGATTTTACAATTCTTCTTGACCGTACCTAATAAGCAAGGAGGATAGTGAGGAAGGAAGCTGGAATTGAGAGAACTGATGGGCCAATTCCTTTGCAATGAGGAAGGCAAAGACAACTCCATTTTTCACAATTACAAGATTTAAACCCTACACAAGATAAATGTGTAGTGAGATTACGAAGCGTATAACAATACCATCCATCTCACTATTATCCACATGAGAGTGACATAAAGAATTTCCATTTAGTGGTTTCTTATGAGCAAAATGGTCACAAAGAAGCACAACCCTCAAAGTATGTGTGACGATGCTACTCACTTTATCTACCATGTATAATAGTGTACCAGCACAATGCTAGACCTTGTTGCAACTCTTTTTATCATCTTCACTGGAACATATAGTCGTACCTATAAACACAAATAAATAAATTCATGTCAAACAATAAGATCATGGAAAATGGTTTAGAATACATGCATCAACCCTAATTTCAGGCAAGCAAACACAATTTCAACCAAAGTGGAAATAATAGTGCGCTTAGGTAAACTGATATCTATAAATGGAAGGAGGAAACCAGCATATCCCATATTCAGATGGAGAAGACATTGTACATCTACAACTAGAAAAAAACAGCACTCTCAATTGCCAATATTTTAATTGAAGTTAAACTCAACTTAAGCACCAGAAGACAGAACTCTTCTCCATAAGGAATCCTAGTTCACTATCCAAATCCACAACATTTTCAATCGGAAATGAAACAAATACTAAGCTTTCTCTAAAGAAAATTTGAAATTGCTGTTGTGTATTAAGCTAAAAATCCCAGAAGTTCAACAACATAAACCCTGCGAAATAAAAACCAAGCAATTATAATATCATACCAGCAAATGCGACAATGGCAAATCTATTTTTGAGCAGGATACATATTTACATACAGAGAGAGAGAGAGAGAGAGAGAGAGAGAGAGAGAGGAGTGATTGCAACTCGCAAGAACTCTAAAAAGAATTCAACCAAAAACAACTATACAAGTGAAAAATGAGAAGATAAGATATCAACAAACAATCAGTTCTCTAGAGATAGAGATTGAGTAAGAAATTTAGCTCTGCAAAATTGACTTGAATACAAACTGTACACTCTAATCTTAACATCAAGTGATTGGTGATCCTATCTGAAAAGTCATGTAGAATCGCGGAAAAGAACAAATGTGTGGTTCTCTATACAGAAATCCAGAGAATGGTCTCAGAACACATCACAATTCCTTTTTCCATATATACATATTGTAATAGACATAGAAAAGGAAAAACAAAATTCAACCTCCCCAACGACGAACAAAGACAACTAGATAAATATCGCAACAGATAGAGGAATCTCTATATGATGTTGAAAATTCTATAGCTCCTCGAATACTCACAAAGACCAGTTACAAGTACTGAAAACAAAAATATTAACACAGAAAGGAGCAACACGCCAACTAGAAAAGGAGCAATAAAAAAAGGAAGAGACTTGAAACCATGTCACAGGTGTTCAAATCAAACTATTCAAAGCAATAAAAACAACAGAAACAGAATTATATTTGATCAATAAGACATACCCAGAAACCCTAGGGGAAAAACAAAAGTTGGAGACAGCATAAAATTGAGAGACATGACAGGAGAGAACAAGCACCTACCTGAAAACAGAGGGTTTGTGTTGAAAAGGAAATGACTGAAAACTTCTTGTTATGATTTGCAGAGTCTGGAAAGCAAGGAAAGGAAGAGAAAGCGCTCCTCCTCCTGCCCTTCTTCTGTTTTCTCTATCTATATCTGCGTGCGTATGTTTAAAATTGTGAGGAGTTTAGACGAAGCACATTTGCAGGGTGTTAAGCTACTCACTCATATTAACCATGTTTCTGTGCGAAAGTGGATAAGCGAGGCGAAGGCAAACGCTTCAAATCACAAGGACAAAGGTATTTCTTACAAGAGGTCATGTGAAAATTACTCATGCAAGTTTTACACTATCCGATCTTTACCACCCCTAGCTAGAAAAAGGTTTTTTTTAATCGAGTTTTATTTTAGTCCTCCAATTTTTAATTGGAATGTTTCTTGAACTTGTATTGGAGTTTTATTTTGGTTCTTCAGTTAAGTTTTAGTTTTATTAGGCGTCCTCCAATTGTCCAACTAATGGTAATTTGGTCATTTTGTCAAATTTTATCAATATGTTCATGAAAAAGGATAAGGCGTGTGATTTGTACATGAATTAACGATTATGCCCCTCAAAGTGATGAGAGGAGACTACAATGGGACTCGATTATAAATTCAAAGGCCATTGCATTTAAAAATCCTAGCTATAAATTACTTTAGTACTTAAAAAAAATACTTCGTTTTCTGCATACAAGATAGAAATTATTTCATGGGAAAGAGAGAAACAATACTTCCGTTTCATTCTCAAGATTCTTGAAGAACTTTGATTTTTAAAATAAATATTTTGTTCCATGTGTAAACATGAGGACATTAGGAATACAAATATTTCATGTATATTGACGCATATGATCAACATTTGATCTCGTAATAGTAAACCAGTTCCTCCAAGTTCAAGGAAAATTAACGCCTAAATCAGAGAATATGGCCTTTGCCAATGCCAACTAAGGGTAACAAATAAATGGCACAGAAGTGCCTGAGCTCATAACGGCTCAGGCAATGTCATCATTAACGAATCTCCAGAAAAGGTTGAATCCAACCGGAGAACCCTCCTCAATATTCATAATCAACTTCTTTCCATGGTACGTCTCCAAAGGTGAAATCCCCATTAGGCAAAGAAGTATCTTCAAGTTCTGGGATTGCTTGCTCCATAAATACTCTAGTGATCAAACGGCAAACTTCCGCAAAAGTCCATCAAATTGCTTTAATTTCCAATCCTTGTGAATTATTTTCTGTAGGTCTTTCATGCATCTTCAAAGTCCTCATTACATGCTTCCAATGGAGGACCGAAGCAGCACATTAAATTCACAAAAGAGGGCTCACTTTACAGACCTCAGCATTGAACCCACAGTCCATTAAAAGCAGCAGCCATGCCCGCTGCTGTTCGGAGAGTCTATCCCTGGGGCCTTTAACTTCGACAAGCTTGGCTTCACCTCTGTAATTCCCATGGAAACGCCACAACAATAAATCTGGCATTCCACTTGACCAGCTTCGATACTCTTTTGCTAGATGTCGACAGAATGAGGCCAAACAAGGGCCACCGATGCATGTAACAGCTGCCCGAAGCTCAGAGAGGGAATGCCGGTCCCAGTTAACTCCTCTACATGCGGTTCCCTCATGTAATTCCCATGAAGTGATGAGGATCTCCTCAGCCATGCCATCATGAATACTCTGTAGGTGAGATTCTATATGGCTCTTTCTCACTAGATAAAAGCTATCAGTCTCCAAATCCAAGGGAGCAGTCTGCAAAATAGGAATTTTATTTCTTCATTTTTTTTTTTCCAAAATAAGAGTCAAATATATTGAAGAAAAGACCATGTACAGAACTTTAGACATGAAAAGCGTTGACGAAAAAAGTGTTTGATCCGAGCAAGTTTGATAGTATCTGGTATTTTATTAATTTAATTGCCTTATAATGAGGCCTTACAGTAACAGGGTTATAGATATCAGACATGCTGGTGAGCATGAAGCCAATATAACTTTATCATATTTTGCCTCTTTTGTTCTTCCTCTGTCTAAACCCTCTTATTCAAGCACTTATATTTGTGTTTCTCTCTCTCAACATTCTTTTATTTCTCTTCCTGTTCTACATCAACTTTGTGATAGCCTTATAATCGAAAGATTAAACTATTGAAGTTAAACTTGTATCTGATCAAATCTTGGGTGTCAGCTGGCAAACAAGATCACTCTCCCTTCTTCTCCATTCCTGCATCTATCACCTCCTATAAATTTTGAACCTATTCAAATTCTTAGGTGCTACGAGTCTACCCCCTTTAAATTCAGATTAAAGTACAACAGTAGAAACCAAACACCACCTTATGCTCTCTCTTATTGATCAGTCCCCCTCCTTGAAATTCAGACTTAAAGTATACACAGTAGCAGAAACCAAACACATATTATGCTTCATGCCTCTAGGTTGCCAGCTTCAGTTGTCACTTACCACTCCAACAAGAGTAATAAATGACATCTATAGGCCAAGCAGTGCAACTGAGCAACCTCTGAAGGACCAGGCATGAACACAACCACACCTAAGCCAAGCATGCAAATGCATATATATACATGTATGCAGGAATGTATACAAAGTAGAAAATTTCAAAAAAGTTTGAAGCTTGGTAGCACACACTCAAACATACCTGAAATCTGGTGCGGAAGACGTTTGGTATATCAGAAAAGATAATATCCCACATAAGAAGACCAAAAATAGTTAACCAAATGCCACTCTCTGTATGAACACCCCGCCATCCTTCTGCAGCATAATGCTGCAGGGCTAGCCGCTCTACCCCACATTGCTCCCCATCTTCTCCATAAAACCTGCTCTTCATACCTATCACAGAATTTAGAGGTCTCCCTTGAACATGAACCTAACTTGTTGGTCAAAAAAACTGAGTCAACAGGAACAGTGGTACTGTAAGATGTAAAAACAAAATTAAATAACTCAACTTTGACTTGAGAGTTTAACAAGCATATTACAATCAAGTGATTACCTCCATGATCTTCCTCTTGACGGACTCTGCAAAACTAGGAGTTTTCCATCGCCTTGGTGGTTTTCCTAACCGAAGGACTCTCCTTTGAATTGCCACTCTTGAACCAGCGCGTACCCAACGATCCAGTAACCCATTTTCGGCAACAGAAAGGCTGTCATTAAGATATCCCATGTGCTCCAAGTCAATCGACAACCTCAGTGTCCAATATCCTCTTCTACCATCACAAGTGAAGCACTTTAGCAGCCGCTTCAGTAGATATATTGCATCACTGTACCTGAGTGGAAGACAAAAGTTATCTCAGCCTGGGAAACATCACAATTAGACAAATGTAGGTGTAATCAACATCAGTTCTCCTTAGAACTCTATGTGCAAAGAGCTGACCAGTTACCAGTATAGTAAATAATATAATATATTTGATTCAATTTCATAGATGCTAGCAATCGTTGGTGGTTTATGCAAAAAATGTGAACTCCAAAATTCAGCGTCCATCAATCGACTCTCCTTTCTCTATTTTTTATTTTAATTTCAGAACTTATTAGGGGATCTTGGGGTTTACTAGGGTAGGGTTTAAATTATTGATGGACTCTAGGGTTTAGGGTTTGGGGTATAAGATTTAGGGCTCTTTTAGACTAAACGAATAGATAAAATAAGGTTTTTGGCATTTATTAGGGTAGCATTTAGGAAGAACTGGGATACAATATGTCAACAGTAAGTTTTATGACCTTTAAAGCACCGACAAATTGAGGGCAGAAACAAACCATTTCTGGCCACGATTAACATTTCATTTTGCTGTGTTTCAAACTAATTGTTAAGATTTCAGAGAGACAAACCAACGGCCCACTACTACCCAGATATTGTCCCCAACTTAACCACCATCAAGGCCTCGGTGTTATTAGTAGTAGAACCACTCATTTACATATTGTATTTATTTTGTCAAGTTTCCAATGTGGTATTTTTACATTCTTCAACAACAGGTATCCACTATTCCAGAAAAGTTTATAACACAAATGTTAATTGGCCACATTAAAAGAAGAAACATGAAACAATTCAAAGTGAGTTATGGCTGCTCAAACATGCTTGTGAGGTCAACATAAGTTAACTTAAAAATCCCAGACAGAGAACAACATGTAATTTGCGCAGCAGAAGCATTGACGTAAATAATGACAGGTAATTCCAAGATCATACCTATGCTCACGCTCAAGAAAGGAAATTCCAAGTAAAACCACTTTTGAGTAGACATATTTTGCAGAAAAGCGGGAAAGAAATGGAGCCATTGATTCAGAGGTTAAAGATTGAGTTGATTCACTGGATATACTGGAATCAGCAATATCAATGCATTTTATCACCAATTCAATGTTGCTTCCATCCAGAGCTTCATCTATTATCTGTGCGACTTCAATGGCCTGCAAGAAAAGACCATGAGATATGGTAATGGTGATCAAGGTCTTCAATGTTTTTGCATACATACAAAGCAACACCTCTTCATAAGCAAGCAAGCCATCTCGACCTGAGAAAATTTGTTGTGAAATTATGCACTTGTAAGTTGGATACTTGACTATTCCCAAATCCACCAGTAGAAATGCCGATAAATCCTGCTCTCCATTCAGGAAGAAAAGCCTCTGCATATAATTAAAAAGAATCACAATAAAACTATTATTTCTAACCTGGCCTTTCTGGATTACTGTGGTAATATTAATTAATCATTAGAAGACATGAAAGCACCTCAGCACGCCAAATGAGGGACTCTGCTTTTAACGATATCCTAACACAGGCACCTGTTCGATCCAAAACCATACAAGGTAGTAATGGGCTGTACATTGCAAATTAACAGGAAATAGAGAATTAAGAATTTTCTCATGAAGTCACATAATCAACATATTAAAAGGATTGCAATAGAAAACAATTAATACCATAACTCCTCTTTATACAAAGAAATAAGAGACGCAATAAGATCCTGCTTTCTCATGGCACGATTGCAATTCTGTAGCATCAATAGAAGTAGCAAAGTTTCAGAGAAGGCCCATTAGATAACAAAGCAAGAAAATCGTGAGACTGGATTCCAACAATTATAGAGAGTAGCATGTGAGTCCAGTATCAACACTACTTAATTCAAGGCCAAGGATTTCTCGGCATAAAAGGGAGAAAAGAAAGAGCTGAAGATACATATAAAAGCACAGCCTTTAACTTTTCATACACATTCACTTACATCAACACATGAATATATGCATGCACAGAAACACTGTCATGTAACTTCAGTCTATCACAATGAACAAAATGTTTGACCCGTATCTGTCCACACAGTAGGACTCGTACTATGTAGTCATCGAAAGCCAATTCATCACTTTAGGAGCATGCTTTAGGGATACAACCAAATTTAGAATGATCCACCATAAATGCTCCATTTATTGTCAAAGATGCATATTGATTGATTGTTATAAAATTGCGTCTATAATGAATTTATGCAAACATTATTGTGGACAGAATCAAAGCCAAAATCCCTATAGGAAAATCATTATATGCTAACCTGCTTAAGCATGCATAAAATTTCACGTAGTTCAGATACAGTGAGCAAATCCAAAATCTCCTTTATATCATCATCACATAGTTCATTTGGAATTCCAAAGCAAGATGCATAACCTGTTTCTGCAGGACGACAAACTAATCTACCATCAACCTTAATCTGGAATTTTGAAGAGAAAACATACAGCATATCCAACTAAAAGTATTGGATTACCAGATAGCCCTTTCACTGCTTGCTCAGGATCCAACACTTCTGGGTATGAAATAGCTGATCGCCGAAACCATGGCCCTGAGAAAGAAGACCAACGTATAAATCACTAAATTATTTTTGGAAAGAAAAAAGGGCACGAAACGTTATAGTTTCACTTGGATTACGTAGGTGCATAACGTCTCCGAGTCTTTAATATGTTTTTAGCCAAAATATTTGGAATAGTTCTACAGTTTCTACTAGGAATAGCCTTTTTAGTGCTAGATGAATGTAAAATAATGGCTTTTGTGCAATGTTGAAAGGGTCCTGATATAATGGGATCAACCAGATTGTAATAAAGCATGAAAATCTAAAACTAAAGATGTAAAGCACATAAAATAGCAATTTCTAATCAACCGTTTCATATAGAATAAGTCTGTAATGTCAATGTTTAAATGAGAGGTCTGCTTCACATGTATTAGCCCAAAACTATGACCTGAAATGAAAGTTCCTCAAAAAATTTAAGTGATATTCCAGAATCTAAAGCAGAAATGAAAAGGGCTGTGGAGTAGGAAAAAAGAAAGAAGCTATTATAAGCTTTAAGTTATTTATATACACTAGAGCGAAACATTTGTGATTAGCATAC
Source organism: Prunus dulcis (assembly GCF_902201215.1). NCBI lineage: Eukaryota > Viridiplantae > Streptophyta > Magnoliopsida > Rosales > Rosaceae > Prunus > Prunus dulcis. The sequence continues at coordinate 14,942,505 of NC_047650.1, read as the reverse complement.
TTAACCAGGCAACAAATCCATGAAGCAGTACATATTGCATGAACCACAGCAACCTAGTTGCACTGATACAGATTGGGTACGGCTATACGATACGATACGATACGCCAATACGGCAAATTTCCCAAAACTAGGATACAGGTACAGCACCGATACAGCGATTAAAATAATATAAATAGAAAAATTGATATTTCATCCATAATAAGTTCAAAACATTAACAAAACACATAACTTCATTGATTAAAAAAAAAAAAATTTAACTAATACATATACAAAACAATTAGTAGGCTACTAGGCAGCTATTTCCAAAATATAAGTCCATTTCGACACCTTGAGGAGCTATTTCCAAATTATAAGTCCCACCCCAATATTACCCATATACCCATTATCTAATTAACAACACAGCAAGAATCAGAAGAAAACTTTGAGGAGCGACGGCGATTGTGATGGCAAAGGTGGCGAAGGCGACGGCAATTGAATCTAAGATGGTGACGGGCCGACGGCGATTGCTGGTGGTGGGTTCTTCTCTTCCTTCTTCTTCTTCTTTTTTGGTTGCCGCTGAATCCCAAATGACCTAGCCTCTCGACAGAGGCAGGTCTTTAAAATTCTAAGTTATAAGTTTACAAACCCCAAATTTTCAAAATATTTTCGTTTTTACCCCTTGACGTATTGATGGAGTATCGGTGCCGTATCTGTGGAGTATCGGAGCCGTATCGTCAAGTCAACATCCCAGAAAAGTCTACGATACGCCACATGGCGTATCGGTGCCGTATCGTATCGGCGCCGTATCCGATACGAGCATACCCCAGAAATCTGGCCAAAGAGTAAAGAGCAAAACTACCATAAGACCCATCGATCAGACTACCCAATCAATCCCAGGATCATAGCATGGAAAAATGATGCAGGTAAACAATATAGAATGCAATACAAATAGCCTGAAATGTTGAGTTATACAGGATGTACTTAAAATTACTTCTGTGCAGGTAGCAAGGGAGGGAGTGGGTAATGACTGTCTTGCGTTGGGAGTCACGGAAAAAAATATTAGATAGTGTGCATTGCATATTCATATTATTGAGGCAAAGGAGAAAAGCATCTGTCAGCTCAATCATGTGAGGTGCTGTTCATGAACAGGAAGAAACACAAAGAGACGAAACCCTAGACTTCATGTAATCGGTAACCTTGAGGCAACTTCGAGACACACTCTGGGCATCCAAAAGGATCAATTGGATCTCCAAGAGAATATGAGAGATGAGGAGATGACGACCCTCATGGATAGTGCTAGTGGCATCAAGAGTAGTAGGGTTAGAAATTATTCCACGTGTGAAGTTTAAAACATCACTCACTATGTTGTGCTCTGTGCATGTCTTGTTAATGACCAGAATGACTAGGATTAGGAGGTACCATCGGAAACAACGTTGTGCATAACATAGAGTCTAGGCTAGCTTATGGTCAACCATGCTCACAAGATCCCTTACAGTATTCGGCACAACAAATGGAAAACAACACAACACAAAACAATAACAGCAATGCTTAAACCATGACCCGTATGAAACATAATCTGCATAGAAAAAAAAACCTTTCCGTGTATAGAGCCGAACAAATAGCCTCTGACTATCATCTGACAGTGAAGAAAATAACTCTGCCAACAATATACATATAACAGTCATCAGTGTTGAGAAACAGTTCAAGGAACTAATAATAAATCATCGATTCATAATACAAGCAACTGAATTGATACCTATGAAATTCTTTTCGTCTTCTGTCAAGAGGTGAGAATTGCTTTTCAAAACATCGTGTATGAAAACACAAAAGTTCTCCTGATACTTTACTGCACTGGGTGGACAAGACTTTGTAGATTCAATTACTTGCTGAGCATTTTTCCATAGACATTTGAAAGCCTCATCATTATAATATACCTTAGCACCACGTGACCCAGTCTTGTGGGACATGATCTGTATTGGGACAACATCAATAGAATTCTTTGGAACAGAGATCACGGATCCCTGAAAGAAATTCCACATGAAGGACAATCAGAACTTTATCCAGCAGGCCATTACTTAAGAAATGTCAGCTTAAGATGCTTTAAAAATCATATATAATCATAAAATGGACACGAAACTTCCACTGCCTATTCCCTATAGACCAAGTGAGGCAGTTATCTACCTTTTGTTCTCTCCCACCACTGGAATTTTACCTTATTAACGGAATGAATACCAGAAAAAAAGTTATGCTAAATAAAACTAAGCAAGCAAAATAAATGTGGCAGAGGTCAAACACACACACACATATGTTAACTTAGCTTACACTGAGAGTGTTTGAATGTAAGAAAAATGCAAGCATCTTATCTCAGGCATGCTATCAAATGAATGGAAGTGTCTATTTTTTGGGTTATCTTTCAAGGATCATCCATGCAAAAGAACAACCAAATGAGAAATTGTTTAGCCGTTTGCTTTCCATCATTATCATTTCATCTTCCTATGACAAACTGTTTGTTTGTACAGTTTACATGATCAATACTTTCAGACAGGCTGGATTTTAAAAGGGTTGACCTTTGCAGAATGACCAAAAAATAGACAGTTCTTATCACTGAACTGCATTTTGAGGTAGCCTAGGAAGGATGTTCCCATTCTTTTTAAATGAGGACATCCTCATTTGAAAATTATCCTAAATATATATTACCTCAAAGTTTAGGAAGTACTTCTCCATCAGAGGAGACAAATATTGAGCTAGCTTGCGAGGGAGAAAACCAAGCACTTTGCGGCATCCTGAATCTGAAGAAATAACCTAACCCAAAAGGACCATGTAATGCATGGAAATTAGAACTTAATAAAATTAAATCTAAACAACAGTTAATTAATATATAAATAAAGAATACACAAAACATCAAATCCTCAAAGAGAAAATCGCAAGAAAATAAATGAACCTTAATGGCATTTGGATCTTTAGGGTTATCTGGGTCTCTTAAAAGAGAAATTCTTGCCCCAAGGTCTAACTCATTTCCATCACTAAATTTACGGCCAACGATAAAAGTTTCAAGAATGACCCCAGATATGTCGTCCACAGTAACAGTCATCTCAACATCAGGCACCTCATTCTTTAGGGCCCATGAGAGATCATCAACATTGGCATTGATCCTGTCCTTGAGAATTGGGTTTCCACACATACCAACTTGATTTTGCATATCATCCATTAAATTTAACGATGATCCACGCACATCATCATCACTTTCTTCAACAGCACTGATGTCAGATAATCCATGAACCACACGCTGTACATGACTGTCATCATGTGCTGCATGAAATAAATCATTTCCTAACTCTTTTGAATAACAGGTACGAATTTGAGCTTTTGAGTCTGGGCAGAAGTTTAACTCTAGGAGTGTGCGTTGGGTCAGCTTCCGTTTAGTTCCCCTTGACAGGCACACATCTGCAAGAAATTTGTAAAGGTATTCAATTCAATTCAGTTAACGGAAAGTTTAAGAAATCACAACATTAAATAAAGAAGCTGAGATTACATCATAATAAGATTCCTTAAATCCCCATAACAGAAAACTAGGGCGTATGAATCTAATTGATGTCTTTCGTGGACCATGATACACCTTACATAGTGCAGAAAATCAACAATTCAATTTTTTAATTATCTTAAGAGAATTCGAATATAACTAATACTTGCAGTATCAATACTTTGCTCTCTGATGAGCAGTTATTATCTCATACAAGGAAAACCCTGCTGAACTTCCCGTTTTATGTGAAGAATATAGGCAAAGTCCTCTCACACAGTAAAGACTGATGATTCTCAAAACACCATTCAGAGTCTAGATTTATAAAGAAAATCAAGAGACAGCGTCATTCAGAAACTGATAATATCGCCACACAAAAATTCTATAAGAAACACAAATGCTATGAGCAAAGAAAAGTGGGTTGAACCAAATGTCCATCTAAACGGTACGATCACGCGCAATCATAAATGCAAATTACAACAAGAACCAAAGGTCCTCCCTAATCAAGAAGAATAACACTTAAAATAATATCTCTAAACCATTTGGGAGAAGATGCCCTACAAATTTGATTTTATCCCAAAGTAACTCCATCTCCTCTTCCCAGTCTTCAAAGGCCGTCTTATTTTGTTCCAACCAAACTATCCAAATGAGAGCCAAGACCGCGCACCTTAAAAGAGTAACTGCTTTTTTGTTATTCAACACTAGCAAAGAACACTTAACAAACAAAAAATAACAATTCTGAGGACAAACCCACACCTTACCAAACACCCTCAATAGCCGGCCCATAATTTCCTTGTGAACAAGATGTCCATCTAAACCATGTACTATCACCTCAATAATAAATTAAAATTACGATCAAATAAAATTCCAAGGATAACCCCACACCAGACGAAGCACCCCCAACAGTTCTTCTTTTTAACACAAGGTACACTAATGCATTGATAAGCATGAAGGGGATCTTTTTCTTTGTAGCAGTTCACACGTATTTACCTTCATGAACGGCCCACCAACAGAAACCTTACACTTTAGTAGGAACTGCAGCCTTCCAAATCAAGTTAGATAGCTCAAAGATAGGATCTCTATTCTCTGTTATAATTAAGATTATGTCGCTTAGGTTCATTAACATCACTTTCCCAATCAAATTCAGGTTCTTCAAGTTGTTGCATGGAATAGTTCCACCTCCTTGTGACTCCATTAAAATTGGGAAGCCGAAAAGCATAATGCTAATGATGTTAACAAAGCAACGTCTTGACAAACTAATCAAGGCACCAGCTAAGTGTCTCCCTATTTAACTATACAAAGTAAACATCATTCTACACTAACACCAAAGCTTTGGGACTCTCAAACACATTCATTAGGAAGAGAACAGCCCCCTTAGTGTGAAGTCAAACCAAAATGTCAAACTCATTCTGCAAAAACAAAACAAAAAGAAAGCAGGATAAAGAAGGTACCCAGATGAGAATTGATGATGTTGCTTTGGCCACTGACTTTGTTTCCGCAAACAGGGCAAGTAACTCTCTCATCTACAAGCCCCACCGCACTGTATTCAGTGTTTCCTTGTTCTTCTTGATTCGACGACCCTTCTACGTTATCAATGCTAACGAATTTTCCATTTTCATCAGCACGCAGATTCAATGAGCTCTGAAAGCAAAAAAAAAACCGCAACATCAATTTAGTAATAATTCAATGATAAAATGATCAAAGTTTGAAATAAAAAATAAAAAATTTGAAGACGAAAATTAGGGACAGTGCCTGGGTAGGGGTGGAGAGGAGTGATTGGCGGTTTGGAAGGCATCGCCTACGTTTGCCCACCAATCGAATCAAGCTTTCTCTTCCCTTCAACATCTTCACATACTGACTTGAAGGGATTCGAAGCTTCAATTTTTCATTTTGGTGCCCTAATTTTTATATCCCCCTCTCTCTATCTTCTTTATTATTATTATTATTTTTTTTGGTGAAAATCCCACTCTCAATCGCTTCCCTCTCTTTGCTGCTTAAAATATAAAAGTCCCGCCAAATCCTTCCAGATGCCAGCTTTTCTGGTACCGTCTTTAGATAATTGAATTTTAATATTCGGATAAGATTATATAAAAAAATTTGTCATTCCTAGAGAGGAGGAACAAGGAGAATTTGGCCCACTTTTTTCACCAAGTGCAGATAATTTTTTTATTTTATTTTTTAATCATAAGAGTATTCATAATGAGCTCTCTAAATCAACTCCTTAGTTAAAATTTATTAGGAAATGAAAAAGAGTAATGCTACTCTTACCATATTTTCGTACTACCTTATGAAGCAGATGAAGTAGACAACCAAATCAATTAAAAAATGTCAATAAATCATAAAAGAAAAGAAAATGTTAAATTAATTTTAATTGATATGGTTGTCCACCTCATTTGCCACATAAGGTGGTATGAAAATGTGGTAAGAGTAGCATTATTCATTGAGAAAACCTACCTCCAACTATGCTTCCTATCCAGCTCCTAAAATAGGAAGACCTCTAAGAGTTCCTAAATTTGAGGAAAGAGAAAGGACTCCTAGTGACTTCCTATAATTGAATGCTTCTATGTTTAATAGGCTTAATTACACGAATGCTCCCTGAGTTTCGCTCAAATTCCACTTTTATCCCTTAACTGAGGTTTAGTGATCCACTTTGCCCCCTGCCGTCAACTCCATCCAAAACTCTGTTAACTTTGATGACGTGAAAGGGGTGTTTTTGTAATTTCATACGTATGGATCATGACCAACAATTGAATGGGTGACGTGGCAAGTGGAGTCCACCTCATAAATAAAAATATAATTAAATAGTATAATAATTAAAATTTAAAAAAATAAAATAAAAAACTACATTTAAACAAAAAAAAATTAAAATTAAAAAAGTAAACAAACCCATCCCAGCGTACACCCTCACTCCCATCTCAGCCTTGCGGTCATTCATCCTCAGCCATCCTATCCCCATCCTGACCTTTTGTTGTGAAATTATTGCAAGTGCACAATTTGTACAAGTAATATACAAATAAGTAGAGTGTCGTTCCCGCGAAGATTGTAATTTCCAATTAACTACCAATTACGATTAATTTAGAATTTATTTGAATAGTTGATTAAGAAGATTGATTGATTTAAGTAAGCTAAAATAATTATGAAAAATAGCAATTTAATTAATGTTGGAAAATCAAGATGATGAGACACTAGAGCATCCGATTTCACCATAATCAATTCCACTTAATTCTTATAGGCAATTAACCATAATTACTACCCATGTTGACAGTTGGTTTATCTTAATTCATTCGATATCCCCTCTCGGGCTCAACCAAAAGTATTCTTAATTAACAACCCATTCTCTCTCGAGCAACGAATTTAGAAAATCAAGAACCCATTAAGTTCTATAAGAACCTGCAAGAAAACTGCATGAGTCATGTTAGTCTCTCTTAGGCACTCATTCAAGACATGGTATATGTTATAAGAAGCAAACACCAAACATCTCCTCTCGGTCTCCTCTTGGATCATCAAATCAATTAAATATTGGCCAGATATTCAAAGCATTAAGAACAATAACAAATACTCAACATGGAATAGTAATAAAAAATTAATATAACTATAAAAATTAAGTATTCATGGTTAGGCTACATCGTAGCCCTAGCAAGGAAAATTAGTTCATGACAAAAGAAAAGATAAACAAGAGAATTGTTGTCATAAAACCGATTTGGCAGATGGACTTGATCTCTGGATTTTCCACAGCAACACAGCGACAACAAATTCTTGGCTCTCTCTCTGATATATTTGTGGGTGTATGAAAGTTGTATATGGGAAGATGATAGAAAATATGATGCCCTGAAGAGATCCTTAGGGTGACCTTATATAGTGTAAAATAACTAAACCCTACTCTAAAATGGTCTAGAAAAACTCTCCTAAAGCAAAACAAAATCTCAAACAATTAAGGAAACAAACTAGGAAAGAATCCTTCTTTGACTAGGAAACACGTCAGCTAAGTTGCATGCACGTTTTTGGGTCGTTGCACTTCCTAGAAAATTCTGGAAAAATATGAGAAACGTAGCTTTATCTCTAAGCTTTCCAAGCATATATTATACGCCACTAGGAAAAATCGGAAAGCTATTCAAATCTTCAATCTTCCACAGCAGTGCAGTTCTAACGAGATTTCAACTTAGGCTGTCTTGACTTGCAGGTCTGGAGCATTTGGCTTGGTAGAAAATTATGAAACTTTGATACAATGATCTTCAATGTCTTAGCTTTCTTCTACAATTTGCCTTGCACTAAAATTCGTTCGAAAAGTCGACTTTCAGTTGAAATCCTTCCAAGAGCGCAGAATAGCTGAAAATAAGAAAAGTAAAGTAATAATACTCTTTTTAATTAACTTTCCCTACAAAACCTATATATAAAAGGTATAAAAATATAGGAAATAAAACACTTATCACCTTTTTTCTGTTTTTGGAATTTTAACTCATGCTTGTCTTTATTTGATAGCCAAGAGAGTTATAACTCATGTTGTTCAAGTTCTTACTAGAATTAAAATGATTCTTCAAATCATACAATCATTTTCCTTGAATAAGCCTAATGGTTGTATCACTAAGCTGAGCTATATAGAGTTTCTACTAGCATGTTTGTTTCTACAAACGGAAAAGAATAACCATTAATTGGCACAAAATTGTAGAGTAGTTGTGGGAGCGATTTTCGTCCCCAAAGAATATTCGTCTGATGATTCCGCCTTCCTCTTCTCTTCTCTTTCTCCCTACAAAACAATACGGAGTGAAAAGACCACACCCGGGGGGTGTTGGCCAAAGGCCTTTCGATACTTAAGTTAGGTCAAGTGTTTGTAGGAAAATAATAGATAATAATAGGATGGAGATTTCTCTACGGTGAGAACCAGGTGACCAAAGCCGTGTGTGGTGGGCGGAGCCATGTGTGGTGGTCGGAGCCTTGTGTGAGAGAGAAAGAGTATGACGGCTGAGAAAAAATTTCTGCAGAGTTTCAGACAGAAGTTTAGACGTCCCTCAACTTTTGGTGTAGCCATGTATTTATAGGAGCCTCGGAGGCTAGGGTTTCAGATGAATAATTCCACAAATGGAAAAGAATTATTCTTCCCCAATTTGGAGAGATTGACGTAATTAAGGATTTGATTTAAATCAAATCCCTAATTAGGGTAAGAATCAAATAATTGCCAATTAAATCAAATAACTCCCAATTAAGCCAAATAATTCCCAGATTGATTGGCTTAATTATTTGATCTAGGATCCGTAGATATTTTGCTTCCACAAATGCCACCTAGCTTCTGCATGCCACAAATGACCCAACAGTTAATTCACACATCCTCCATGCCACCACACACCATGTAGAAGTTAGGGGGCATTTGTGGAAGCAAAATATCTATGGATCCTTGGTCAAATACTTAAGACAATCAATTTGGGAATTATTTGGCCTAATTAGGAGTTCTTTGATTTAGTTGGCAATTATTCAATTATTACCCAAGGTCTAAAATATCGATGATATCGGAAATATCGGTAGTATAAAAATATGGAAATTTCGATGGAAATATCGAGAGATTATCGATATCGATAAGAATTAAATAAAATCCACGGAAATTGTACGAAAAACTTGGAAATTTTTATTGAAACTTTGGAGAATGTTTATTTAGTCAATTATCTATTAGTTTATCACAAAAAATTAGAAGGAAATGTATTGCATGATTGATTTAACTGATTTAAGTTGATTATACAGCGAGCTGACAAACACTGTGAGTGTAAAAAATATGTAGTAATTAATGAAAAAATATTAAATACACCATAATCATTTATATATAATGATTTACTACAATATTTTACACTTCATACATTGCATGGTAAGATACATGAGTGACTTAGTATCACATACAGTTCCTATGAAGTTCAAATTTTTCACTATCTTCATCATCTCTATGTGTAGAGTAAGTGTATTGTGAAGAGTAGTCATCAAATGATAAATCCTCAAAATAGTTTTGTATGTAATTGTTAACATGTCACCCATATAAATATAAATATTTTAGCATATTATCACAAAAACATAAGTGATATGATGATTAAGGTGTCGGAGGAGTAAAATGGGAAGGGTTTAAATCCCCCCTGTGTTTTTTTTTCCCCCTTTTTTCCTTCTTTTTCCTTTTTTTTCCCCTTTACATCAATATTTTTGATATTTTTGCAATATTACACTGACATTTTGACAAAATATTGCTGAAGTGTGAGCGAAATTATCGACCTCGATATATTCTGATATTATCGTCGGTATTGTCGATATTTATGTTCCGAAATATCCGTGATTCGAAAAAACCAAAATATCCTCGATATTTCGTCGATATTATCGATATTTCAGACTATGTTCTTACCTTAATTAGGGATTTGATTTAAATCAAATTCATAATTACGTCAATCTCTCCAAATTGGGGAAGAATAGTTCCTTTCCATATGTGGAATTATTCCTCCAAAAACCTAGCCTTTTAGGCTTCTATAAATACATGGTTATACCAAGGGTTTAGGGACATCTAAATTTATGTCTGAAACTCTACATAAATTCTCTCTCACAAACTCTAGCCGCCATACTCTTTCTCTCTCTCTCTCACACAAGACTCCAATCACCTGGTTCTCACCCTAGAGAAATCTCCATCCCATTGTTAGCTATTGTTTTCCTATAAACACTCAACCTAACTTAGACATCGGAAGGACATTGGCCAATACCCCTCAAGTGTGGTCTTTTCACTTCGTATTGTTTTGCAGGGAGAAAGAAAAGCGAAGAGGAAGGCGGAATCTTTGGACGAATATTCTTTGGGGACGAAAATTGAAAATTCGTGCTTTCATTGAGAACAGGAAATAGTACTCAAAGTGTGCTCCAAATCCATTTTTCACACTTTGTTTCAAACAATCATGGTTGATACAAGTCTTACGAAGAGTAACACCACTACGACGAGCCCGTTACATGGTTTCGTGGTGGAAACCTCGCTGCAACTGCACGGAACCGTGGTTGCCAACACATTGCAGCAGCCTCCTAGCGCTTTGCAACCACTTGCGGTTGCTGGAATTGTAGAATAACCGCTTCAAACAGCTCCTAGAATTGCAGAATAGTTGCCACATGGTCTCGTGACCTCCACAGCCGCAAGTGCCAGGTGCTAGAGCTGCTCTGCTGGGCCATCCTGCTGTCGGAACATAGCAGCAGCCACACCATCAACTGCCGGATTTGCTGCACAGCCCCACGTCTACTTCAATACCAATCATACAAAAAAAAGGGACATTGCAGTCTTATAGCCTATATACCTTGCACTATACTTCTTAAACGGTGCAAGTGAAGATGAGTCACAACTAGTAACTTAAGTGTACACAGCAAAACGAGTCCTTAGCAACTTATGTGGCCATAAGCTCATGCTCAAAGATACAGCAGCTACCTACATTTGCTCCAAAGTGTATGTAGTTCATGACCACACATGACTTATGTCTTCCATGCACTAAATCAGAATCCTACCATTTGTAAATGTTGCATTTATTGACATATCTATTGAGTTGTTGGCAAACAACTCCACAAAAAGATCCAAACCATCTAGATAAGTTACCTCGTTCGAATCTCCTTCGTCGTACGCCTTGTCCCTTTAAATTTTATGATCATCACTTATAGCGTTGAGCAAGACTATAGTGTTCATTTGAGAACCCCATCCTTACCAATGTATTTTTTTATTTCCTCTCAATCGAGTCACCTCCTCCAATTAATGGAAATCCAAAGTTAATCACCTCCACATAGTGGCGGACCTGTGCAAGCGCAAGGAGGTGCACCTGCACCTCCAGTCGTCGGAAAACTCCATTACAGGTGCTGGAATTACACCTCTACTTCAGACCAACGACGCACACCACATGTTCAATGAAATGCGCAAACCAATCTGTGCTACGCTACTGCATGTTGGTGCTCGCTGAGCGCTTGTTTTTTTTTTTTTTTTTTTTTTTAACGAAGCCTGGCCAAAACGATGTCGTTTTGGACCAGGCTTTTTAAAAGGCGCTGCTTGTTTTTGTTTTTGTTTTTAAACTTGGCCAAAACGACGTCGTTTTGGTCCAGGGTTTTTCACTTTAAAAAAAAAAAAAAAAAAAAAAAAAAAAGAAAACTGATGCTATAATTGGTGGGCTTTTCAAAGGGCTTCTAGAATTCCTTACTTAATTGGGTTTTAATTGGGAGTTCTTTTTATTCAATTGGGTTTTAGGAGTTCCTTAATTTAGTAGGATTGAGATTTCTCTATATAAAAGACCAATCATCAAAGTGTGTGTGCATCACAATAATCCTGCGTTTTTTTTCCTTCTTGAGTACGACAATCCAAAGTAAGTCGAATGCATTTTTTTCTTCTTGAGCAAATGCCAATTTTGTTTATTCTTTTTTTTAAAATAATTTTTGTTTTCTAATTTAGCGCTCTCTGTATTAGTAAGATTACTAGCAAACTCGAGGAGGAAGAGGCTATGTGACACGTCATTTGAGGTATAATTAATTTTTATTTGTTGATTTAATTGATAATTTGATATTGATTTAATTGATAAATTATAGTCAATTAGTCATAGCAAGAGATATAAAACCCTTAATTTGTTTTAATTGTACAATTATGGAACGGTACTTTCAGAGAAAGAGTTAAATCATCCTTCAAATAATCCGTCTAGTTCCAACCCTCCTTCAAATAATCTGGCTAGTTCCAACCCTCCTTCAAATAATCTGGCTAGTTCCAACCCTTCTTCAAATAATCCGGCTAGTTTAAATCATCATTCAAATAATCCGGCTAGTTCAAATCATCCTTCAAATAATCCACCTACTTCACATCCTCCTTTGAATAATTCGAGTAGTCCAAAACGATTGGAGGTCACAGAGTTTTCAAATAATCCGGCTAGTTCAAATCATCCTTCAAAAAATCCACCTACTTCACATCCTCCCTTGAATAATTCGAGTAGTCCAAAACGATTGGAGGTCACAGAGTTGAATGAAATATTGGCTAATCTTCCTACAGACCCTGGATTTAGACCTCCAATGACTTATTATAATCCCAATTTTAGAGAATAAATTCGAAGAGCCTATTTGCAAAGGGGTCCTTGTCAGCCTAAAAGCCAAAATGACATGCCTTAAACACTTATGAGGGAGAGTAATTAACGTTTTCTTGTGAAATGGTTTGATTCATTTGTTTGGTTGGAGTATAGTAAAGAAAAAGATGTTGCATTTTGTCTTCATTGTTATCTTTTTAAATGTGAATTTGATAAACAAGGAAAGGCTGGAAGCGATGTCTTCACAAAGAAAGGGTTTAAAAATTGGAGGAAGGGACCCGAGAATTTTAGGGACCATGTTGGACAAATTGGAAGTCTTCACAATAAAGCTACACAACATTGTACAGATTTAATGAATCAGAAGCAACACGTTGAAACCGTTGTGATCAAGCAGACAGACCAAGTTCGTAGTAATTATCGCATTCTATTAACTGCTGCACTTGATTGCACTAGATATTTATTGCGACAAGATCTTCCTTTTCGTGGTCATGATGAAAGCGAAACATCTAGCAATAAGGGTAATTATGTGGAGCTTTTGCAATTTCTTGCCGATCATGATGAGAAAGTTCGTGCTGTTGTGTTTGAGAACGCTCCAAGGAATCTCAAGTATATTGCTCCTAAAATTCAAAAAGAACTTGTCAATTCTTGTGCCGTTGAAACCATTGATGCAATTATTAGTGATATGGACGATGCATTCTTTTCTATATTAGTAGATGAATCACGTGATGTTTCAATAAGAGAGCAAATGGCAGTGGTGTTGCGTTATGTGAACAAAAAAGGGCAAGTAATTGAAAGGTTTGTGGGTGTCCAATATGTCTCTGATACAACTAGTAGCAAATTGAAAGAGGCAATTGAGCAGTTGATTTCTTCAACAAATTTGAGCATGTCCAGGCTACGAGGACAGGGGTATGATGGCGCTAGTAATATGAGAGGTGAGCTCAATGGTCTTAAAACACAGATTTTGAGAGAATATCCTCAAGCATATTATGTCCATTGTTTTGCACATCAACTACAACTAGCTCTTGTAGCCGTGGCAAAGGGAAATGAAAACATTGCTACTTTCTTCACAACGGCTAGTAGTGTCGTTAATATTATTGGAGCATCGTGTAAGCGTCGTGATGCACTTAGAGAGCAACAACAAAAAGATATTATGGAAACTCTTGAAATTGATGATCTTGAAACGGGGCGAGGGTTAAATCAAGAGACTACTCTCAAACGTCCTTGTGATACACGTTGGAACTCACATTATGATACTTTACTTAGTATTAATATTATGTTTCATCCCGTGGTGAAGGTGCTTGAATGGATTGTTGATGATGTCAACCAAGATAATTTAGGTGAAGCAAATAGGTTGTTGAAAGAAATACAAACTTTTGACTTTGTGTTTCACTTATATTTGATGAGATTTATATTGGGAATCACAAATGATTTATCAAAGGCATTACAAAAGAAAGATCAAGATATTGTGAATGCGATGATGTTGGTCCAAAGATGTAAGCAAAAGCTACAATCCGTGAGGGATGATGACTTTGATGATTTGCTCAAGGAAGTATCAATATTTTGTGGTAAAAATGATATTGACGTTCCTAACATGGATGATTTATTTGTACCACAAGGGAGATCAAGACGTAAAGCTCATAAAATCACAAACCGCCATTATTATTGTGTGGACTTATTTCTTACTATCATTGATAAGCAACTAGTGGAATTGAATAATCGCTTCACTGAGGTAAATACTGAATTGCTTCTTTGTATGGCATGTTTGAGTCTGGCTTATAATTTTGCAGCTTTTGACAAACAAAAAATACTTCGTTTTGCTAAATTTTACCCTCCAAAATTTAATGACCGAGACCTCATGAAGCTTGAAGATCAATTTGGGCTTTATATTGTTGATATGCATAGCAGCACAGAGTTTTCATCATTAGAATTACTGATATGGCATAAAAATTGGTGAATACAGGAAGGAGTAGAATATACAACCATGTGTATTTACTTCTTATATTAGCTTTAGTTTTACCTGTTGCAACTGCTTTGGTTGAGAGAGCTTTTTCAGCTATGAATATTCTGAAAACACCATTAAGTAACAAAAGTTGTCTTCCTTTCTTTCTTCTTCTTCTTCTGTTTTTTTTTTTTTTTTTTGGTTGAGCTCTTATCTTTCAAAAATTGCACATCCGTTGAAAATTTTTTGGATCCACCAGTGCCTCCACAACCACAACCTCAACCTCACTCACCTTCATATCCACAACGCTAACATCACTCACATCCCCAAGAAGAAGCTTCAAAATAATACATTATGAACATGGTTTTCATTTTTTGTGGAACTAAGTACACATTTGGTCTCAATCATCATCAATTAGGAAACATAGGTCTGGGGAAAAAAGAGAGGTGTTTTTGTACACCCGAAAATGTGGTAGTCGGTGTGCTCCTTTCAACTTATGTGATAGCAACCACTGCTACCTGAGGGCTCACATTAGGTATGATTTTACTTCTATGGTTTACTTGTGAAAGGCATCTGTATATAATTTTATCGAGCATGTACACATTTTTGTAGGTGATGTATTGGTACATTTTAAACGCAAGAATGACTTGCTTCTTTTTTGTACCAATGTGTTTTTGGTCACCTCTCAACCGAGTAAAGTCCTCCAATTAATGGAAGTCCAATCTTAATCACTTCCACACCCACAACTACAACTCCAACTCCAAGCTCAATCACCTCCATACCCACAATCCCAACATCACTCACGTCCACAATACGAAACTTCAAACCAAAACATTATGAACATGGTTTTCATTTTTTGTGGAACCATGTACACATTTGGTCTCTCAATACTACCAATTAGGGAAAATAGGTTTTGGGAAAATAGAGAGGTATTTGTACACCCGAAAAATGTGGTAGCCTGTGTGTTCCTTCAACTTATAATTGCAACCATTGCTACATGAGGGCCCACATTAGGCATGATTTTACTTCTATGTTCAATTATGAAAGGCATCTGAATATAATTTTATTGGGCAATTAAATACTACATTTTAAACATTTGTTTTTGGTTTCTTCTCAGTTGACTCACCTCCTCCAATTATGAAAATCCAAACTTAATCACCTCCCCAGGTACAACCACAACCCCAACCTCACTCACCTCTATGCCCATAACCCCAACATCATTCGCCTCTCTGAGAAGAAACTTCAAATCAATACATTATGAACATGGTTTTTGTTTTTTGTGGAATCATGTACACATTTGGTCTCAATCACTATCAATTAGGAAACATATATTTTGAGAAGAGATGTGTATTTATACACTCGAAAAATGTGGTAGTCGATGTTTTCCTTCAACTCACATAATCACAACTAATGCTACTTGAGAGCTCACATTAGGCATGATCTAACTTCTATAATTCACTCATAAAAGGCATCTCCAATTGTAGAAGAAAAACATGTCTCGGCAACGGAGAGCACCTTCAACTTATAATGAACATTATACATTCACAACATCATATTATGGTTAATAATAAAATTCTTACTAAACCTTGCGTCACTTGAAATTGTTGAAATCCAACTAAATTGCTTATATACTTCCGGATGTCTTGGTACGAGTGAGCATATGTTATTCAAAGCAAGATTGAGAGTATGGACCACACATGGTGTCCAAAAGACGTGCTTAAACTTTGCCTCAATAATATATCCGGCCGCCTTACAAATCTGAGCATTGTGGTGACCACTTGAACCACATTTTGAAGACTTATTTTCCGGATTTATTCAATAAGTAAGTTCGCCATGAAAAATTTATCCTTACAGAACATAGACCCATTTTCACAAACGGCCATGACATTAATAAGAGGTCTTCTTTGTGCATCCAACCACCCATCACAACAAACACTTACCCATTTACTTTGTTATGCCCTCTTCATTGGTTGCAAACACTTCTCAATGTTATTTTTTATTTATTTTAAGAAGTGTAATTCTCAACATATTGTAACTGAGGGGTGGTAACCGGAAAGTGTTTTACTACAAGCAATTCCTAAAGGCATTCACATAATGAGGGTTCCTTGAAAATTGAAATGACAAGTCTCCCGTATAAAACCTTCTTGCAATCTCATCATCTAATTGTTCTATAAAATTATTGTTAAATCCTTTCTCAATATGATTAACCTTCCTCTTCTTTGGGTCACTATTTGTGGTGTCATACCAATTTGAACTCGCACTTAAACCACTACTTCAACCTCCTTGACTTGAAGTGTCGGAGGTAATTCCGCTTCTTCCACTACTTTCTCCATCTCCATCAAATGAGAATTTGTAACTTTAGTGCAACAAACAACTCCATTGCCTTTGAGTTTTAACACGTGACTCTTCACTCTAAAGCATGATCCTTATTTTCACTTGTTGACAAGTCAGACATTTTGATACAAAATTTGCTACATCTCTCTTCATACCATTCCATCAAAACTGACGACGTAAATCCTGATACATTTTTATAGTGTATGATGAGTAATGAGCTTCATGAAAAATTTCATTCCTTAATTCTAGAATTTCAGGTACATATAGTTTACCTAAATACCTTAAACCATTTTCTTCATGAAAGGTCTAAACCTTCTGTTTTGTCTCCATGCAAAATATGTTCTTGAATTAATTTATAGGTGTTATCCTCTTATTGTTTTTCAACAACTTTTCCTAGTAAAGTTGGTCTTGTTACCAAGTTATAAAGATAAGCACCATGCTCATGTACATTCACATGTAAATCATAATCTTGAATACAATTCATCATCTTCCATTTCTGAATTTGTAGTCCTGCTACAAATCCATGTGTATTCCTACTTAAAGCATCAACCACTATATTAGCCTTTCCAGGATAATAATGTAGACCAAAATCATAATCTTCTAAGTATTCCATCCAACATCTTTGTCTCAGGTTAAGCTATTTCTGAGTGAAAAGATATTTCAAACTTTTATGATCAGAGTAAAGTTCAAATCTTTCACCATACAGATAATGTTGCCAAGTCTTTAAAGCATGTACAATTGATGCTAATTCCAAATCATGTGTTGGATAATTTCTTTCATGATTCTTCAGTTGACGAGAAGCATAAGCTACTACTATGTCAGATTGCATCAAAACACATCCTAACCCTTGTTTGGATGCATCAGTGTAAACCACATACCTTATGTCCTGTTCAGGAATAATTAGTATTGGTGCGGTAGTCAATCAAAATTTTAATTCTTGGAATGACTTTTCACATTCTTGAGTCCATATGAATTTCACTTTTTTTTGGGTCAGCTTGGTCATTGGTGCAGCTATTCGAGAAACATATTTTATAAACCTCCTATAATAACCAGCTAATCCAAGGAAACTACGTATCTCCGAGATATTCTTTGGTTGACTCCACTTCAATACTGCCTCTACTTTGGAAGAATCAACTGAAATAACTTCATTAGAAATTACATGTCTTAAAAACTTTACTTGTCTCAACCATAATTTACACTGTCTCAACTTTGTATACAGTTGATTTTCTCTTAATGTTTGTAAAACGATTCGCAAATGTTCCTCATGTTCTTCCTGATATTTGGAATATATAAGAATATCATCAATGAATACGATGACAAACTGATCTAAATAAGGTCGAAAAATTCGGTTCATCATATCCATAAATGATGCTGGTGTATTTGTCAATCCAAAAGGCATAACTACAAATTCATAATGCCCATATTGAGTTCGAAAAGCTGTTTTGGGCACATCTTCAGCTTTAACTCGAAGTTGGTGGTAGCCATATCGAAGATCAATCTTTGAAAAGAAATGAGAACCTCTTAACTGATAGAATAAATCATCAACTCTAGGCAAAGTATATTTGTTCTTTATTGTGATCCTATCTAATCAACGATAATCGATACACATTCGAAGAGTTAAATCTTTCTTTTTCACAAACAGAGCAGGTGCACCCCATGGTGAAGTACTAGGACAGATATATCCTTTTGCTTGTAATTCTTGGAGTTGTATCTTAAGTTCTTTCAGTTCAGCTAGGGCCATGCGATGAGGAGGTATAGAAATAGCTGTTGTACCTGGGTATATTTCTATAGCAAACTCTACTTCGCGCTCTGGAGGTAAGCCATGCAAATCTTTTGGAAAAACATCGCTAAATTCATTTACCATAAGAATAAGTTGTATTGGAGATTGTTCTACTTCTTTAGTTCCAATTCTAGCTATCTGACTCAAATATTTATAATCTCCAACACCATATTTCTGGCTTTCCTTTTTCATGAAGAAACTAAAAGTTTCTTCCTTATGAGTATTGATGGTAATTCTCTTTTTACCACAGTCAATTGTAACTTGGTAATTTGTAAGCCAATCCATTACTAAAATAATATCATATTCCAACATTTCCAATAGCATGAAATCAACAATAATTTTATGGCCTGACATCTCTATCATGCAAGATCTACATACTTTATCAACTTCTAGACTACCACCCAAAGGAGATCCAATTAACAAAGAAGGTTTCATATTTTCAGAGTCTAACTCAAGCATTGATGCAAAAGATGCGGATATAAAAGAGTGTGTAGCTCCACAATCAAATAACACTTCAGCCCAAGAGTTGAATACCAAAAACATACCTTCTATTGTCTTAGGCTCAATTTGATCTGTCACATTTCCCATAACATATACTCTTCCTTGTGTGAATTGTCCAGATTTCTTTTCAACTGTAGGGACCCTTGGTCTAATTTGAGAAGATTGTCCTCCTGGACGTTGTGGTAATTGACTAGTAACTGGCCTTGCCCAGTTAGACTGAGGTTGAAAAGTAGTATAACTTTGAGGTGGCGGTGGAGCATGAAAAGATACTTGTGGAGGACGATATAATGTCTGTTGTACTTGAGGTCCTCGATATCTTTGTAGTTGTGGACAAAATCTCTTTACATGTCCCACTTGTTTGCAGCAATAACATAGTGGTGGTCCGAACTTTTCTTGTGATTGACATTGAGGAGTATTAAATCTTGTCTGTTTATTTATTTGTCCACTACTTGAATCCCAAGTTCTCTTAGTTTCAGGTCTTTGCTCTGCTATATGTGCTCTATCAACCACATTAGCATTCTTGCTTAACTTCAAAATGTCAACCATTTCCTAAATTGATGGTCTCAATCCTTCTTCAAATCGTTTTACTTTTGTTGCGTCATCAGGGATCATATATGGTGCAAAACGCATGAGTTCTTCAAATTTAGATTGATATTGATCAACAATTAAGTTGCCTTGGACAAGGTTAACAAACTCCCTTGCTTTCATTGCTTTCATAGTGCTTGGAAAATATTTTTCCAAGAAAACACTTTCGAAAGCCTCCCAAGTTGTAATTTCAGTATCCGCAATACTCAGCAAAGGTACGCTTGTCCTTGCAGATAAGTACAAGCAATAACAACTCTAATGTCTTCCAGAATTCTTTGATTATCCATCTTTCTTTTAATTTGCCTCAACCATTCTTCAGCTGCCATATGATTTGGTTCACCTTTAAATAGCGTTGGTTTCATCTTACGAAATTGTCCTTGTATATTCATAACTTGATCTTCTTCAGTTTCATGATGGCGATCTTGGTTACTATTTTCTCTAATTGCTGAAGCCATATCCTGAATGGCTAAGATTACTCCAGCATTTCCGTTGAACTCATTTCCAGATTCAGCCATCTTTGGATGAATAAAAAGAAAATTATCTAAAAACAATATTATGAAATAGTAAAATATAAGTTTAAGTAAAAGAATAAACAAAACACTCATTTATTATATACAGTCCTGATCTCTTGAACCCCTGTAGTCCAAGAGATTTATGGTCACTCACCGTTGGATGTAAATTCAACGGTTGACTTGAATCGGGTAATAATCATTTATGGCATATTGCATTTATATATATCATTTTGAACCATTGGATTAATATCCAACGGTGGGTGACCACAATCTCTTGGACTCCTGTGGTCCAAGAGATCGGGACTGTTATTATATGTCACAAAATTTTTACAAAAGTACACACAATTTACAAAACGTTAAACTTAAACTTATCTTACAAAACCTGACAATTTGTTTCTACAACTATAAACATTTATACAACTCTCCTTCTTCAGTACTAGTTTTCTTCATCTGAACTGATAATAATCACTTCGAATGGTGGCTGAACTTCTATAGGCCTAGTGACTGATCCAATTGACTAAGTAGGCTCCCAAGTAGGCTCAAAAATAGGTTCCCGAGCAAATTATCACTCAGAGGGTTTGGGATATGTTGTGGTTGGTAATTACATGGTGGCCACTGATTACCACTTTCCTCTAAAAGTTATACTACTGCAGAATTATAAATATTGTCATTCTGTATGTTCTCATAGGCACCATCCCAGAATTCTCTCCTTGACCAAATACTATGCATTGCTACTTGTTGCTGCATCGGGAGAGGGTAGTGATGTCTCTTTATGGCAGTACTCCTTATCTTTTCTTTCATGCAAAATTTTGAGCCATGTCTCAGGTTGCTATTATAGTTTTCTATGTTTAATGATAATAGTCCTTCTGGGCACACATGGAAACCTCCAAAAGTGTCGTCACTTTCTATTGACTCCATAAAATTTGTCATGACCAAAATATTAGTATCTAAAATACAAATGAATGTATATTAGACACTCAAAAGTTTTTATACTTCTAAATCTTAATTTCTAAACTAAAAATAACTTAAATGATAGCTTCTAATATGTAGGATTGTACACCTAATGCTCTGATACCAACTTGTCACACCCCAATATTTATTATTATTATTATTATTTTTTGGGACTGTGGGGTAAAAGAAAAACTAAAACTAAAACTAAAAATTTAAATATCAAGAAACATGAAGATTGAACATAAACTCCTATTTAAGTCAAAGTAATTTACATTGTAATTTTACAAGCAAAATAACAAGAAAGTAACAAACTTTCAACAAAACATTCAAAACTATCCACAACCCGTTTTTCTTGTTTCCTCAGCAAAAACTAAACTTCAAATTCAAAGCCTGCAATAGAATAGGGCAAGCAAATCTACCCAACCCGTTAACCTATATAATAGGGCAAGCAAATTTGCACGTCCCATACCATGCATTTTACTACTGTGATTCCGAATGCCCCATTATATAAACTAACACCGATCTCAATTATCCCATAATTCTCCTTTTGCTAGTCATCTTGTCTAAACCATTGATCTTCAAGCCCAAATCACCCAATCGACAATTATAAAGCCGATTTCCTAATCTACTGTGCACACGGGCTCGCTTGAACTTGGTCCCTACAATGGTCAGACTCAACTACACAACATTACCCTCTTTTCCATAATTTCTTTATCAACCCAAGAATTCCAACCACTACCGATAACATATGAACATGTCAATATTAATCAAATTATAATGATAATTGAAAACATGTAAACACCCAATATCAAGGATAATAATCAAATAATATACCAAGCATAATATAGTGTTCACAATATTTAATTAAATCAATTTATGCAAAGCCTCCCCAAGAAAAACCCCTACCTCAAATCCAAAGCTATTGTATAACTCCCAGTTGTAAGTCCAAACACCTTGAGCTTCTCCAAAATCTCACTATCCTTTAGTTATCACCTTTTTTTTTTTCTTTGTTTACGATTTTAGGAAACTTCAAGCAATTGAAGAACCTATGAAACAAGGAATACTAATAAGCTAGAGTCGGCACAATTATATGGATGAAGCTTGATATTGTGCCACATGACTAGCCTAGGGATTTCTAGACTACATCCTAGGATTTATAGATTACATAGATGGCTTGAAAATAAACTGCCAGCCTCATTAATCTTAGGTGCTGGCTCCGGAGAGTGCTTAGTAAGCACTTTCCAATAACATTTATATATACAAGACTACCTATTGTTCTTACACCTCATTCTAATATTCACCACCTCATGCTTATTGTGATTTTTGAGGACTTTAAAAAGCAACATGTCAAACTTAGGAGAAACTTTTAGTAAGCGATAAAAAAAACTTTTCTAAAAGCTTGTGTATAAATATTAAATAAGATTGAAGTGAATTGGCATAGTTAAAACCATATAATAGATTTGATAGGTTATAGAAAAAGCTTTCACGTGGCTTGCCATGCAACTTATACATATATAGTATTAAAACTATCAATTTTAAATATTTAATTTTCATGAAATATTAGTATACATATTAAAAATATATAGGATTTCACAACTCCGGTACATGAACAATATTAGGTACGGTACCAATAAATTTTTGTATTGTAAAAACTAGGAGTGTGCATTGGTAATTACAACTTGGAAAGAAATTTTTTTTAAAAAAGAGATAATCAATTATGTCTGAATAAAATAAAATAAAACATTGACATAAACATAAAATTAAAAAAAAAAACCAACAACAAAAAAGACGGGAGATTCACTATAATACCCAATATAAAAGTCCAATTTTTTTTTTTAAAAAACCTATATGAAATGGACTTTAGAAATACACCCAAAGCTCATTTACAACATAACAAAAATGCTTTTAACTTCTTTTAAATTACAAAACTGCCATTGATTTCTTAAAACAAACTCAACCACAAAATCTCATTAAAAAGCTCAGAACACTCAATGGGGCCATCAAAGTAATTTAATAATCAAAATTAAATTCAATAAAGCCAGCTGTCATTTTTTGGGTTTGTTTATAAAAATTAAATGGTGTAGGGTTTATTTATAATTTTAGTGCTAAGAATGGGTTTAGAGTTTAGGGTTAGGGCCTTCAACATACAAGTATCGAATTTCAGTTGAAGATTTCTTGCTTATTGATATATTCCATAATGCTGACCCAGTTAGTTCAAATTAACCCAAATCCAATCTTATTGACTTTATATTTCTTCCTAGTTGTTTAGTTTAATTTATTTTCACGTTGTCTAATGTTTCCAGATAAAATATGTCACAATTGTTGCTTGTATCGGTGACCCAAGCTAGGATTATATTATTATCTGTTGCTAGTTTCCAATTGTATTAAGTTTTAATGGAATATTTAACTTTCAACTGGAACGTGACAAACTAAGGGAGCACATAAGACATGCCTTCTTAAATATATTTTGTAATATGGCATCAAGCTAATATGAAAGTATATAGCAATTTTGAAGATTAGGTTGTGTTGTTAGAACTCTCTCCTCTCTAAGTCCCAAAGAAAACTCAATAGAGGAGGGAAGAGGAAGAAATTTCTTTTGGGTAAAGGAATAAGTCCCTTTGACATTTTGAATTAGAAGTCCTTTGTGGTAATTTCTTCTGAGCTATGATTAGATCGAAATTTCTCATCACCTTTTTTGGGCTATGTCTTCAATCAAATCATATCTTCCATAAGCCTATCTCTAACACTTCTTATCTTTTCTAAATTTAGTTCTACATAGTATTTCAATGAGTTTGATGCAATCTACGCAATTGTTTTCTTTCCTATGATTACTGGATTGGCATATTTGTTCGATGTCGTCGAAGGGTAATAATCATGTGAAGAATGCTCAACCCAAACTCGACCCATTGAATAAACAGGTTGTGTCGGGTTCTAGTTGTGTTAGGTTAGGTCCAAAATAATTAACCTGTTTAACAAATTAATAAACATGTTAGGTAACCTATTTACACAAAATCTATTTTAAAAAACATTTGAAGTTAAAAATTTGGGTAGGGTTTCATTTGGGTGGGTTAAACATTGATTGCCCTAGGGTACACAGTGGAATAGAATAGAACATGCAAATATATGCATGCCACATATTTATTTTTATTAATAAAACTTTAAAATTAAACAGTAAACGAGTTAAGTAGGCATTTTGTGGGTTGGTGGGTTGTATCGAAACCCACCTGTTTATTAAAAGTGTCGGATCATAAAAATCCACTTTACGAAGATCTCTTCCCTTTCGTCGGGATCGAACATCGAGTTGACCTAAATTAGACTAGAAATTTTAATCGTGTGGGTTGACCACCTTATTTTGCATGCGGGTTTCAAGTCATGTCGTAAATTGCCACTCCTATGTGCAGTTAGATAGTTGGAAACCATGTTTTCCTCACATCCATCACAAGTTTTGTTTTCCCTTGAAGACTATATACATAATGGGTGTGACCGCAACGCCACTTTTTTATGTGGTGGTGGTGGCGTTCATTTAAGCTATGGGTTGCTTTAGGATAGGGCTGGGCACAATTTCAGGTCAACCCGGTTAAACCGCCCAACCCAATCATAGTGGGTTGAGTTGGCCAAAATATGAACGGGTCTTAGGTTCAAAAAATCATAAATCGCTATGTACGGTTGGGTTACTGGTTGGAATCAAAACTTAAAAGTAGGCTCAATTTGAGTTAATCCAACCAAATTGCCTAATCTGATCACAAAAAGTTTGGGTTGGGGCGGGTTGGCCTAATAATGAACGGGTCTTGAGTCCAAGAAATCATAAACCGCTATATATCAGTTTGGAACTAAAATCGACCCAACCTAACCCATGCCACCCCTACTTTAGGGTTTCGGTTACATTAGGTTTGCCCCCTTGACCAAGGTTCAGTGTTCCGCATTACCCCTACCTTTAACCCTATCCAAAATTCTATAAATTTTGATGACATGAGGGGTGTTTTAGTATATTTGTACTCATGGGCTATGCAGTGTGATTGATGTGGCAAAGTGGAGTCCACCTCCATATAAAATAATTAAAAGATTTAAAAAAACACTTTTTAAAAAATAAAAAACTTATATATCTTTTTAAAGTAATTAACAAAAAAAAAATTTCAAATAACATTGTTTTAGGAAAAGAAAAACTCTCTCTCCTCCCTCTCCCCCTTCTCGACCCACCTCTCTCTCCCCTTCAAAACCACACCACCCTCCACCAAATCCCACCCCTCCCCTCCCCCTCCCCTGTCGCCTCTTATCATCTTGTCATCATCTAATAGCATCTAGATCTCATGGTAAGGGCATGGTGCTGCCGTTGTAGTTGCATAGACGATTCTGTTTGCAAGAATAGATTTTTGGGAGAAGAGGACTCTACGATCCTAATACCACAAAGACGCTAACTTTTTTCAAAGAAGAGGGCTCCAATGTCGCAATTCTCAAAATCAGCTTTGGCACCCCCTCTCTTCTATCTGGCTAACACAAATTTGCACCTAGCCAACCCAGATCTCCTACCTACCCCACACACCACCGTGACCAGATTTGGCCCCTCACTTCGCTAGCCATTACGCGAGAAAGAGAGAGACACAGGAGGAGAGAGACACAAAGAGAGGGGCGGGTTGGGATTAGGGGAATAGGTGGGTGTGGAGGCTGGTGGGGCTTGAGTAGAGTTTGTATTATTTTAAAAGTTTAAGAAATGTTTTTATTTTTTAGAACATGTTGGAGGTGCTCCACTTTGCCAGATCATCCACCCAAATTGGTGGGTAAATGACCCATTGTAAAAAATTACTAAAACACCATTGCCATGTCATTAAGCTTAACAAATGGAGTTAATGGTAGATGGCAATGACTGGTGTCCCACTAGTGTAGTGGTAAGGAGATTTGTCTCCACCTAATTAGTTATGGGTTCAAGGCATATTATGACATTGTAAAGTGTGTCTGAGTTTGCACCCCGTCCCCCAAGAAACACTTACATGAAATGGATATAGCATTATTCTGCTATCCTCAGCCAATCACAATATGCCACATGTGATAACTTTCCCACGTGGCAGTCTGTGATTGGCCGAAGATAACAAAATAGTGACATCCCCGTTTCATACAAGTTTTTCTGCCCTCCCCCTCCTTAACTATTGGCAAAAAAATTACATTAAAAAAAAAAAAAAAAATAGTGGGCAACATAGAACGCAAATCTTGGTCAAGGGAGAAAAATAGGTCACTTTGACTTCCAAGGGGGAAAAGTGAGATTTGATCATAGTGTCACGGAGCATTATAGCAAAGCCCAGCCCACCTTTGAATAAGACGAGGTCACACCACTTGGGCCAAACCAAAACAGCCCAGAGTCAAATCTAGCTTAGGTCCATTTTGCAGCATTCCCATTGTGAGTAAGAGAGCTAAATTTAATAAATGAAAATGAAAATGAAAGGATAAAAAAAATAAAAGTTTAAAATGGCAACCGACTCTGCGTACTGTATATAAAGTGAAAACTTCCCTTCCTAGTTTCTGCTATTTACAACCTCATTTCATTTGATTGTCAGCTAAGTTATCAAGAAACCAACATAAAATATTCATGGAGAAATCAACAGAAACCGCAGCAGCAAGTGGAAGCAAGGGGAGAAAGATGAACAGCAACAATAAGGAGCAGGACCCAATTGGAAGCAGTGATTTCTCAGAGCTGGAAATGGACGCAGCGGAGCAACTCATACAACTGAGCGGATCAATATCAGATAACAATAGCGCCACAGAAGAAAGCGATGGCAAAACTGTTCATCATGGTGATCATGATCAGGTATGTTCCTCAAAATACAGAACATCAAGATTTGCAGATGAGGTGGAAGATGATGATGGTGATGATGTACTAGCAAGTTTGGGCCCAAGCAGGAAGAAAGGAAGATATCGCTCGATTTCCGAGCTGTACGAGTTGACGAAGCCTCTTAATAATCTTGTTAATGTTGTAAATTATAAGAGGAAAATGAGTGCAAATTGATTTTTTTGTAAAACTTCCTAAGAGTTAGATGTTAGGTTAAGTTAAACCCTTATGTATGTGAATGAATATTGTATGACATACATGTAATTTGTAAATTAATTGTAAGCATGGTTGTGTTTCCTTGGCATATGGGTTCCTCTTTTTTCTGGCAAATATGATACGTTGATTCGGCCAGTCGTCGAAACCAAAACATGCCAACCTTTGCTATGTATATCAGATCAACAAGTTAGAGGGATTGGCATTTGTGTTTTTTTTAACTAGTCTATGAGGAGGGGGTTTCCTCTCCGTTTGATTTGTGTTGGATTTGGCATTTGTGTTAGGCGTAAATGGGTAATTTTATGGCCAAATCTTGGTTGAGGTGGAAATTCTTCCCGGTTGGAGGAGATTGCTTAATGAGAGTTTGAAGAATTTGGTGAAAGAAAAAAAAAAAGGAACTTGAAGATGTTGAAGAGTTCAAGATGGCGCGTAGAAAGAACAGACAAAACAACAAAAACAAAAAGAAGGGTTTCTATTTGAACAGGGAACTTTTCTTTCTTGGCGTACAAATTCTACAAAATTCCTTATGAAAAGACTAAGTCAAAGCCCTCACCAAACTGCCAGTAGGTCCAGGGTTCTTTAATCTTATATGGAATGCTCGCAATTTCCTCAAAGAGCTCAAAGTTCCTTCTATGGTAGATCGCCGTGCAAGTTCGTCACATCATTCTCACAATAACTAGTCACGTGATCGAGAGCTCAAAATTCATTCTATGAACGATGAATGACTACAAGAGAGGCGTGGTATACACTTGGTTTTTGCAATAATTTTTCATTTCAAGGTACCAGGTAATCAACGAACATATACTTTGCACAGGGTAAAATACAGAGCATTATCAATAAAAAGTAGTAAAACTGGGGAAGAGAATCCGCAGCTTCAGTTTGTTAAAGTCTCCATCAATACCCTAGATGGTATCCATATTCTGTCAAGCTCTGCAAATTACTGGGAACATCCGCCTCTTCTTTACAGCAAGCATTCGAGAAGCAGCTTCCGCAATCCAACGTTGCTGTTGTACGTCTCCATATGACAACTAAATCTCAGGATTTTTTTAACACATGACAGAAAATTTTATATGAAAGCAGCAAGTATGCATTTAATAGACAAGTCTTCATATACAATTTTTTCTACATAAAACACAGGTCATTAATTATATGAAAGCAGTGTTCAAAATTCAAATACCTAGCAACCTTTCTAGCCAAAGGAATTGTTTTCAGAGGGAAAATAAGAAAGCAATGGAAAAGCATAGTTAATCAAGGTTCCTAAATGTCTCTTACAACGTTTTTACATCAAAATTTTCATATTCATAGGTAGTGCATTTTTTATTCAAGGTGTTTTAATATCACCAGCAATAAGTACAGAGCACCCAAACCCACCAAAACATGGCTTTTTATCTGCCACTACGACAACTTAGGCTCATCAAGACAATATGATTAGGTAAGAATATTTGTATTAGACTAGAGCCAAGTCTGCAACTGCCTTTGATCCTTTTACAACCATAGATCTAGGCTCTAGGCTTGCTTAGTGACTTCCAAGTTCCAACTGGTTTGTAATTCTTGATATCTTTTTACGTTGTGAACTTCAGTATGCTAACTGTCCTGCTAGCTTTAAAATATCGGAATAGGCTCCAAATGCTTCACAACGAGTAGACTTGAACCTCCAAAGACGCTCATAGATTCAAAGACATTTCCTACACATCAACAGAGTACAATGATATATCAACTAACTTTCCTAATAGAGAAAAAAAGAAAAGAAAAGAAAGAAAAAGGTTTTCATTTTTTTTTTTAGTTGTGCAGCAATAAGTTTGATTTCTATCTGGACAAGAATTAAGAATTTTATTTTACTTTGTTATTTTTTTATCTTTGAAAAGAACCTTAAGAGAGAGCAATCTAGTAACACATTCAAATTGTGAAAACAGAAGCTTGCAAGTTGTGGCTTCATCCTCATTCATTCCCAAAAAGAGAGACGTGTCTTATTGTAGAATAAGTAGACCACAGCAGCTGAAACATCTTCTTTGTGTAAAGATCTGCAAGAAATTTAGAACAAAATTAATGATGAGATGAACTGCACAAAACATAAGAATTAGTACACTACAAGAAAGGAGCATTTGAGTATTGATCTCCTCAAAATCAATTATTAGAAAACCGTAGAGATTATTTCCTCTTTTCAATTCAACTAGAGATTAAGTGCAGATTACACTATGCAATTCATTCCCATAGGGCTTACAAGCGTGACATGAAGATTGAGCCTGACAATATTGTCCAGATTGAAAAGTACTCGCAGACATATTTTTCCGCAGAATCAAGAGTAAATTTGCCATTCCTCATCCTGATTATCAGATGGCTAAATCAGCTAAAGCATCATCCCGAAGACATAATTAAGCACGCTAAAGATATATTGAATGTAATAACAATAAATATTAAAAAGTGCACGGTTGTTTCTATTTTTACTTGTTACGCTAATCTTCAGATACAATTAGACCAGTCTCAATTTCCAGCAGGGCCAAAGTGAGTGACTCCTTTAAAGAAAAAAAACCTACCATCTCAGGAAACAGAAAACCAAAGTAGAAACTAGAAATGAAAAGAAAACACTCTAAATGGTTGGATGTGAATAAAAAATAAAGTGATATGCAGAGAAATTAATGCAGGCAGAAGCAAAATTGCTTCCTATTGGTGGGAAAAAGATGTATTGTAATCATCATACATCAGTTACACTTTTCAAGTCATCTAAAAATAAACTTACAATCTTCAATTGATACAAGAAAGTCTAATCAACGATTTTAGTAATCTGTTTAATGACATCCTTCTACTGATCTAGAACAGGTGCTGCTGCATATCTGCCTCATTATTAAACTCTCTCTTCAAATTTTCAATTTATTGCAGATTGTTTTATTCCTGTCGAAAATTTGAAATCAATCAAAATTATGGCTGCTTTAAGTTCCATACAAGATCGGGTTTCTTTCTCCAATAGATTGTAACTCCTTGTGATCTTATGAATTCACTTTTGTGTCTGTTTTACTAGTCTACATGATATGAACTTAAAAGACAAAATTGATGTTATTCTGAACATTCAGGATAAAATTTGTGTTCTATCAAAATTATCAGAGGTAAATATGAGCCTTTTATAATAAGGTGATTATCAGTTTTCTTGTCTAGTTTTTACTAATGTATCACTCTGGTAGACATCGTTTCTACAGTGGCTGTACATCACAATGTTTTTTATAAAATTATATCTCATAGAAAAGGAACAATAATTCTTTTGCGGACCTGGTACATGTATGCTCTGCAATGAACCATACCCAAAAAACAGAGAAAATAATTTTACATACACCAATTTGCATTCATAATCAACCATATAATAATTTCTTCTTGCTCAGTGATCTACATCATGGAGGAAAATGAGGCAGTGTGTTAACACAGGCATATAACTTCTAGCACATACTGCTGACACGTATCCTTATTGGGAACTACTTTAATTGAATTGATTGTCTTATTAACAAGAAGTTCAAAAGGATTTTCGTTGAAATTCAAAGGGAAAACTTGAAAAAATACGTGGTTTGTGAATCCTTTAGATCTGTATTAGTAAGATTTTCACAGGAAAATCTGTATTTAGTACATAAGAATCTGTATACCATGATTTTTCAAATTGAAATATCAAATCGAAGTCGGTTGTTTCAGACAATTTTATGCATAAGCTCTACAAGTATGAAGCGATTCTCGTAGGTGCATTCAAATGGTTAAAAACTCATGTGTGAACATAGCCAATTATGGGAGAAAGATATAAAGCTGAGACTGTACCTTCGTATATAATGGTTCAAGTCACATTATTTTTTGTTGAAGTCATTATTGGATTGGCAACTGCTAAACTTGAACTTCACCACCCATCTTTTTCTTGACAATTATCAGTTCCAAGAGCAAGACCCCATAAATTAGTAGGGCCGGAACTAGTTCATAAACAAAACAACAAACCAAGCCCAAGGAGCATCACTTCCAGATGAAATTTAAAATGCAGGTTGATATCATTTAAGTTTCACCAACTATAAGTCGTGTGATGCAGAACCTAGAAAATAATTAACTCTAATAGAAGAAAAAAAAAGTACATGATTCTATTAAGGAAAGACAGAGTGTTAGACTGTAAAATTCATTATTCTCAAAATTAATTATTTTGCATTCATTCTACATGTAAAATTAATCGTATATAATGTAACCAAAAGCATTCCCCCTCAAGAAGTCCACGGGTGACAAGTATAAAGTAATGAAATAAAATCCGGAAGACTAGATTAGAAAAACACACACACACACACACAAATAGAAAAACACACACACACACACACATTTGTGTGTGAGAGAGAGAGAGAGAGAGAGAGAGAGAGAGAGAGAGAGAGTGAGAGAAGATCAATCACCTTATGGAGAATGGCTTCATATTCAGTTGACCATGATTATCTACCGAATTCCAGTTATAGCCAAGAATTAATCAATGACCAAGAATCACAACAACAACAAAAACCACCCAGGTCCAGTTATAGCCATTGCAGCAATATGAAACAAGAATTAGAGCAAAAGCTCTATAAGATTATGAGAATTCAGCAGCAATCCTAGAACCCTTGACCCAAAGAAACAACAATTAGAGAACAGAAAAATGCACAAGTTTAAGCTATTGGTTTGACCAAAGATTGAGAATTGAAGAGTAGAAGAATTTCAAGAAATAAAATGATATTGCAAGAGTTTGCAAGTTCTCGAGTGAATGAAACAAACAAGAGAGAGAGAGAGAGAGAGAGAGAGAGAGAGAGAGAGAGAGAGAAATTTAAAAGAGCGGTTGATTCTTTTGTCTGTTAAGACTATGCAGTGTTGAGTAGTGTTTTGTCTGCCAACACTGTGCAGCGATGGACTCCTCCGCAGTTGGGTTCTTTTATTTTTTAAATTTCCTTTTTGTTTTTCGATTTTAAATTTAATATGATGTTTGGTTACTGAAATTATAAAATGAAACACACGTCTTATCTTTGTTGGGCCACTTTTTTATTTTATTTTATTTATTACAAATAGTCCTTGAGGTTTGCCAAATTATCAATCTTGATCCTTTATGTTTTTTTTTTTTCTGACATTTATTGATCTTTATGTTACTTTGAACACATCGGTTAAAATAATTCATATATATGAATACTTTAGGATATATATGAATTGGAGCTCTGATAGGACAGTTTTGGAGGTAGACCAGACTATCAGTGACGACTGCATAGGCAGATTTTTGTATGTGGTTGTGTGGGTCATCCAAGCCATCTCTGTCTAGAACAGCGCCATGAGGAGTATGGGAGTAGTGGTGCGTGATCTGAAGCTTTATTGGCCTTTGCTGGTTTGGCAGCTGAGGATGATCTACGAGGTCGAAAGCTTAAGGGCTCTGTGTGACGATCCCATAATAGCCAGAGTTCCGGGCATATGATATGAGTGCTAATAATGATTTGAATGGTGAGTTTACTAGGGGTAGATATAATGGCGGAGACTGTTGGGGTGGCAGAGAAGGTAGTCGTGCTGATCAAGTTGGTTCGTGGAGGGGTGGTAGGATTCAAGAGGCTGAGCTGGAGGACACGGCTACTTCACCATGCAAATCTAGAACTCATTCTTCGAAGATGGCGAATTCGATTCGCCGATAGCGGGAAAAGGAGGAAAGGAATAGGCAACTTAGGGAGCAGGCGTGGGACAATAAGGTGTTTATTAGAGGGGCAGACCCCCAAGTGGGCGACAACCCTCAGACTTTTGTCTTACGTACGTTTTCTTCCCAACTCTGGATAGGGTGTGAATCTTGTATTCATTAGGAGGGAAGAACAGAGGCCAGACGAATGGGACGCGGGTTTTGGAGCTGGATTTAAATGCTTCTGTTGAGGAGCAGGTGCAGGTTGTTGAAAGGGGTGACTTGTGGAGCCTCAGTCAAGAGAGGATATTGATAGGGGGAATCAGTGGAGCTTAACCCAAAATTCTGACCCATTCAATTTGTGAGCTTTGATAGTTGGCACACAATATAGGGATGAAGGTAGGTTAAAGAGGAAGGGTCCAGATAGCATGTGGGAGCAGAACAATGAAAGTGTTAGATATGATCAGAGATATCACAATGGAGACCAGGGTGTGTTTCCCAGGATGTCAAGAACACCAGGTGAGGTACGACAGTGTTTGCCTTTTGAGGAAGAACTGAATCTGGCAGTGGAGACCAGCCTTAATGGGTCTCCACGGTCGCCATGAAAATCATCGTGTGGAACTGTCAGGGCATAGGGGGTCCCCTTACAGTTTCAAGTCTTAGGGAGCAAGTTAGGCTCCAGACCCTTGACACAGTTGTGATGCTGGAAACTAAAAAGAGGCATATCGCTATGGGTGGTTACAAAAATAGTTGGGGATGAATTTTATGCATATGGTGGCACCTAAGGGTCTAAGTGGTGGTTTATGTAAGTTCAGGAAGGTGGCTCAGCATGTTGTTTAGGTTAAGTATGCGAATTTCCTTATTGAGATTGGAGTTCATGATATCATGCATAACTCTACTTGGCAGTTTTATACGGTGTATTCGAGTACGGATGATGGGGTTTGGAGAAAACAGTTAGGGGTATTGTAGGACCGAATTAATACATTTGGTGGTCGCCCATGTTTTCATTTTGGTGGTAGGCACAGCTGGGATAATGTTTGCCTTGAATGGCTGTTTAATTGCCTAACCAAGGATGTTAACTATTCTATTCGCTTTTAATAAATTTCTCTATCTTTGACCCAAGAAAAAAAAAAAAAAAAAACTTTAGGATATACTGTTTGTGTTTATGGTTTTGCATTTTTTAATGGGCCTTTCAATATAGACTTAGTCAATGACCAAAATGTTGGGAAAGTCTATAGTATTACAGTTATTGAATAAGAATCCAATTTTCATTTATTACTTAATTTTTATGATTATTTTAACCTTGAAGCTAAATAATGGAAACTTTTTTTTGGGAGAAATAATGGAAACAAATTACAAGCAATGGCAGAACTAGGAATGTTTCAGTAGGTGAGCTATCTAAAGTTATTAACTTAAAATCTACTGATCATCTTTTTTTTTGTACTTACAGTTTCTATAATCTTTCTAAAAATAAAATTAAACATAAATCATATGAGCCAGGTTAATTCATAGCTCCATTTACTAATTTCCAATAAACTTTATCATAAAACAAACATATTAAGTGCAACTAAAGAACACATATTATCAAAATGAAAATATGTTAGACAACATAATTGAAAGTGTATCTATTTTAATGTGTATTTTTATTGCTTGGCTGTAACAAACTTTATAAAAAATGAACTTTTTGGACTTTAATAACTTAACTTATACTCGCCTAATATTTAGGACAAGTGAAATATATAGGTCTGATGTTTTTAACTCAAAAACCACATAAATAAAAAAACTCAAAAACCACATAAATAAAAAAACTCAAAATTATTATAATCCACATATACTGAACGAAAAAAATAAATAAAGAACACATACGTACGTAATGAAAACATGAATGAGTATAAGATTATGTTACTTTTGTTATTAGAAGAGAATTACCACTAGTTATCTACCAAACTTTAATTCAACTTGGTCGATTTATTTAGGTAATACCATCCTGTATTTAATAAGCTCTGTGATTATTAGGGTGGAACAAAGTTATAAAAATGAACAATGTCTGAAGGGAAAAAAAACAATTCCATATATAGCTCATGACGTATTTCAAATCCCACCAAATTAAATGAAAACTCCTAGAAACATCTTAATTTAATAGAAACATCTTATCCAACATTTCTGATGATGATAGGGGAATGATTATCCTTGCCTATAGATAGGGGAATTATCTTGTAGCCAAATTATTCAAGGAATTATCCCTTTATCGAAGGAATAGATGAAATCATGGAAATTGAATGATTCCATTATTCCTTGATTTGTGGAGATAAACTTTATTTTAGGCCTCATTAATTAGCTAATTAAATGAATGCTTAATTAACATAATTAATGTGACCAAGGGCAGACTTGACCTTTACATTAATTTCTAGGCAAGGACATCCCTGGTCCCCAAGTAGTCAGGGCTGACGAGGTCGTTCCACCATGGACCATTGACCATGAGAGATAATATGAGAGAAAATCAGAAAAAATAAATAAATAAATAAAAAGAAGACAAAAATAGATAGAAAATAGTAGAAAGATGGACTGTGGCATAAATTATGTTCATTCGCTTCATGAACCAATTCTTAGGATTTGTCCCTAATTTGCAAGGTAATCATATTAAATATTCTTATTTTTAGGTATTATTATGAATTGATTAATCTGTTTATGAATCAAGCATGTAATAAACATATTTATGTATGTTATTGTGTGTGCCCAACCAGGTAAATGAATATCTTTCAAAAATGTTTGTCCACAATTTTTACTAGACTCTTGGCACACACTCTTTCTTATTGTTTTTTTATTTTAGAAATAAAAAAGATAAAATGGGTAGTTGTGTTTCATAAAAATAGGATTCATTATCTTATTTTATTTTTAATATGAAAATAAAATTACCATATTATCCTCATTTCATTAATAATTTTATTTTTTAATTTTTACATGAACAAAGGGCATTCTATGATATTTTGAGTGTTTTTCATATTATATATATGTAAGATTATCTTTATAAAAAAATTTAAATATGGGAAACAAATGAAATTTTTTTATACGAAAAACTTTGTCAAACATATTTGACTTTGACCCAAAAAAAGAAAGAAAAACAAATTATCTGAAAAAGACTTAAAAGAGGAGAAGAGAGAGGCGGTGGTAATGAGTTTAGGACAGCTGGGGTTTTAGTTTTTTCAGTTGCTTGGGTTAGATTATACGCAAAAATTTATTATATACATTTGGGTTTCCTAATCAACTAAGGATTAACTCTCCCTATGTCTTAAAGACTCATTTGAGTTTTCATTTCTCATCAACTCACTTCACTTGGCTTGCATTCACTCTCTCCATCAATTCACTCTCTATTGGCGTTTAGGGTTAGGGTTCTATATTTCTCTGTCTATCTCCCTTAATTCCTTACTTGCTCACTTTCTTCTATCTCATTCAAATTCAACATGCGTTTCTCTGGTACCACCAAAGCCTGGATTGAGAGCATTCTTTCAAATCAACCGTGCAAACCATTGAAAACGAAGACTTTTGTGAATGTAATGATTGGTCATGCTAAGACTAACCCGTTCTCGTCTTCCTCAACTTTCTCTTCTTCAAGGAAAGTTGTCAGCGGCCCTCTGAAAAACCCAATTCCACCGCTTTCCGACTTCAATTCTGACATTGAAACGTGGTTTGTGGGTCAAGAAAGCAAGAGGGTAAAGAGGGAGACGATCGTACCTAAGATGGCCGATATTGACGTAGATGTTGGTTTCAATAAACATGGTCTTAGCGGTTATGGTGGTAAATTGGGCTTGAAGAAGAAACTTGAAGGTGGTTTGAAGAAGAAAGTGGACGGTGGCTTGGCTTCCAAGAAAAATAAAGTTGATTATGGGTTGGGTGTGAAGAGGAAATTTGAAGGTGCTTTGGGTTTGAACAAGGAACTTGAAGGTGGTGATCATGGCCTTCCCTGTACCCCATCAACTTCTTGTGAGGTTTCTTCATCCCAATCCCAAAGTTGCTGTGAAACACCAGTCACAGTTCTACGCCATCATCTCGGTCGTGCCTCTCCTGTCAAAGCCACCTCTGCATCGAATCAAGAGATCAACCACAATCTGTCTCCGAGAAGGGCTGCTAGGGTTGCAATGTTGAAGACTCGGTTTGCCAACACAATCCTTAAGGCAGAACATAACAGTGCTCTCTACACTACAACAATTACCACCGAAGCCAAGAACGAGAGGCTTGGAGATGCAGAAGCAGAAATTATGAGAGCCAATGAGTTCATCAAAAAGCAGCGGCAGAGGGATAGAGAAGCTGCTCGCCTTGCCCTCGAAGAGATGGAGAAACATGTGGTTATTGAAGATAACTTCAAAACCATGAGAGACTTCCACATGTTAATTTCTGGGACCAAAACTATCGATTTTGGTCTCTTACTGTTAGGTGAAATTGTGTATAGTGATCATTGATTTTGTACTGAATATTTCAGGAATTTTTATGAAAAGTATCATTCATTCATTCATTCATTCATTCATTCCTTATAAGCCGGGTAATTAATGAACTGTTGGTTTAGCTATATCATCATTATATATCATGTTCTGCGCCTAAGTTTTTGACAATGAAAGTAACTTGAAACAAAACAGTTAAAGTCAATTTGGGTTAGACAAGAGTACAACAAAAATCCAAGTTTCTTCCAGAGAAATTAAATCAACTCAAAATATTAAGTGCATTTACATTTAACAAAACTTTTGATAGTTGGCACACAATATAGGGATGAAGGTAGGTTAAAGAGGAAGGGTCTAGATAGCATGTGGGAGCAGAACAATGAAAGTGTTAGATATGATCAGAGATATCACAATGGAGACCAGGGTGTGTTTCCCAGGATGTCAAGAACACCAGATGAGGTATGACAGTGTTTGCTTTTTGAGGAAGAACTGAATCTGGCAGTGGAGACCAGCCTTAATGGGTCTCCATGGTCGCCATGAAAATCATTGTGTGGAACTGTCAGGGCATAGGGGGTCCCCTTACAGTTTCAAGTCTTAGGGAGCAAGTTAGGCTCCAAGCCCTTGATATAGTTGTGATGCTGGAAACTAAAAACAGGCATATCGCTATGGGTGGTTACAAAAATAATTGGGGATGAATTTTATGCATGTGGTGGTTTATGTATGTCTTGGAAGGCGACTCAGCATGTTGTTTAGGTTAAGTATGCGAATTTCCTTATTGAGATTGGAGTTCATGATATCATGCATAACTCTACTTGGCAGTTTTATACGGTGTATGCGAGTACGGATGATGGGGTTTGGAGAAAACAATTGGGGTTATTGTAGGACAGAATTAATACATGTGGAGAGGGTTGTCTTGTTATGGGGATTTCAATGACATTCTTGATGTGACAGAGAAAGGATGGCAGGAGACCGCGTACCATACTATGAATGACTTTCATAGGTTTGTCTCAGATTGTCACATGTTAGATTTGGGATATGAGGGATATCCATATATATCGAGGAATCAAAGGGAAGGTGGGGGTATTCAGGAACGACTTCATAGAGGTATCGCCAATGACCACTGGCTGCGTATTTACCCTGAAGCTCGAGCGGTTTATCAAGTAGTACCCGGATCGGATCATGCTATGTTGGTGCTTCATACCTAGGTCTCATTGCAACGTAGGGCAGGCCGCTTTATTTTTTATCAACGATAGGGGACGGTGGAACTGTTGGAGTTTCTATATAATAGTATGTATTCTTGCACAGAAAATATATAAGGAAATGTTTCAGAGAGAGAGAGAGAGAGAGAGAGAGAGAGAGAGAGAGAGAGTCTGTTAGGCAATGATTGTAATCATGCACACTCATAGTATGATCTCATTCTCCCTTCAATATATATAACTTGCAGCCAATACAAAAACGACTCAGCCAGTACAATTGTACCAGCCTGTGAGCTGTACACTTGGCATGAATCTAGACATGTTAGTCCAACAATATGTGATGGCATATGAGCCATACACCTGGCTAACTAACAATCTAAAACCTGGAAACAATTTATACTTCAACACTCCCTTCTAAATTGTTAACTGGTTTAACACTAAGCAATCCTCTAAGATAGTTGAACCGATCTTTAGGCAGAGCTTTAGTGAAAATGTCAGCCACTTGTTCTTCAGACTTGCAGTACCTCAAGTCCACTACCCCATCTTGCAAAGCATCTCGGATGAAATGATATCTACGGTTGATGTGCTTGGTTTTCTGATGGAAAACAGGATTTTTGTCATTGCAATGGCAGAGGTATTATCTACCATTAATGGAGTTGCCTCAGTCTGCAATTCTCCAAAGTCTTTAAGCACAAATCTCAGCCATATAGCCTGTGTAGTAGCCTCACTTGCGCTGACATATTCAACTTCAGCTGTAGAGAGGGCTACACTATGTTGTTTGACTGATGCCCAAGAGAATGCTCCACTACCAAAGAGAAGGCATAGCCAGAGGTGCTTCTCATGTCATCTTGGCTTCCACTCCAATCACTATCACAATATCCAATTAGGATAGCCGCTTTTCCCTTCTGATATTCAATACCAAAATCAATGGTGCCTTGAATATACCCAGCCCTCTTAGCCGTTCCATAGTGTTTCTTTGTTGGACAATGCATGAATCTAGCTAATAGGCTGGCTGCAAACATTATGTCTGGTCTTGTAGCTGTCAAATACAATAGGCTAC
Source organism: Prunus dulcis (assembly GCF_902201215.1). Taxonomy (NCBI): domain Eukaryota; kingdom Viridiplantae; phylum Streptophyta; class Magnoliopsida; order Rosales; family Rosaceae; genus Prunus; species Prunus dulcis. The sequence goes on along the minus strand of NC_047650.1, from coordinate 14,903,029 downwards.
CAACCATCTGTCTATATTCATTCTCATCTGCAGGTTCACTTCCATCATCCTTACACAGTTTCTCACTTGCCACAAGAGGAGTACTAACTGGTTTACATTGTTTCAAACCAAACTTGCTCAATAATGTCAGTGCATATTTCTTTTGGTTTATGAAAATGCAATTTTCAGTTTGAATCACTCCCATACCAAGAAAGTGATATAAAGACCTAAGTCAGTCATTTCATACCTTCTCATCATTTCAGTCTTGAATTCTTCAATTAATTCTTCACTGCTACCTGTATACACGATGTCATCAACATAGATTGAGACTATTAGAGTTCCAGAGTCTTCCTTAGTATTGCAATACAATATAGCCTCGCTTGTGCTTCTAGCATAACCACAGCTAATGAGATAGGCATTGATTTCCTCATACTAGGCTCTTGGAACCTGTTTTAAACCATACAAGGCTTTCTTCAATTTGTACACCTTGTCTTCATAGTTTGTAGTCACAAATCCATCCGGTTGATCTACATAAACTTCCTCCTTAAGCACACCATTTAGGAATGCAGACTTGACATCTAACTGGTATAGTTTCCACCCTTTTGGAGCTGCCAAAGCTGTGAGAGTTCTAATTGTGTCAAGTCTGGCCACAGGAACAAAAGTCTCATTGAAGTCAATTCCAGGCTTTTGTGCATAGCCTTTGACCACCAGCCTAGCTTTATGCTTCTGTATTGAGCCATCAAGGTTTAATTTGGTTTTATAAACCCATTTCACACCAATCACAGGTTTATCACTTGGTCTATCAACTAGTTCCCAAGTCTCATTTTTCTCAATCATTTCCATTTCTGCTTCCATTGCCTTTTGCCAAGCTTTATCCTTTGATGCTTCAGCAAAGTTCTCTGGCTCAATGATGCTCATATTGCATCTAGCATAAATCTCAGTGATGTCTCTAAGCTTTACAGGTGTAGAACTTGGAGAATCACTTGGTGAAGCAACATTAGTAGCAGCTGTAGTTACTTAAGGTGGACTGGGAATGTCTATCATTGTTTCTTCATGCTCCTCTTCACTACTTCTGGAAGTGTCTTCAGACCTCATCTGAACTGTGACAGAATCAACAGTTTGTGTTTCCCAATCCCATAGTGAGTTCTCATCAAAGATCACACTTCTAGATGTAGTGATCTTGTTGGTTTGCAAATTGTACACTCTGTACCCCTTTTCACATTTTCCATAGCCAACAAAAATGCACTTAACAGCTGCATCTTCCAGTTTAGACCTCAACTGATTAGGCACATGACAGAAACATATAGAACCAAACACTTTTAAGTGTTTAACCCCAGGCTTTTTCCACTAAAAGCTTCAAATGGAGTGACATTATCTAAAGCTTTTGTAGGGCATCTATTCCGGATATAGACAGCTGTATTCACTGCCTCTCCCCAAAATTTGTATGGTAGTTTCTTTTCTTTCATCATTGTCTTGCTCATCTCAACAATGGTCCTGTTCTTTCTCTCAGCAACCCCATTTTGCTGAGGTGAATAGGTCATGGTTAGTTGTCTTTCCAAACCAATTTCTTCACAAAACTGCAGAAATTCAGCAGAGGTATATTCCCCACCTCTGTCACTTCTAAGTTTCTTCATTTTGTATCCACTTTGTAGTTCCACCATAGCCTTAAATTTCTTGAAAATATTAAACACTTCTGACTTAAATTGCATGAATACACCCAAAGCACATTCTAGTGTGCAAGTCATCAATGAAAGGTCAAAAAATATTTGTTTCCACCTATTGTTGTAGTCTCAAATTGCATTGGACCACAAACATCTGAATGAACCAGCTCAGAGGTACACTTGCTCTCCAAATTTTCTCTTTACCAAAAGCCCTCTCTGTGAGATTTTCCAATTGCACAGTCTTGACAAATTCTGTTTGCATTTCCAATTTCAGGCAGCAATCCATAGACCAGCTCTGTTGTTGTTGTAACAACTTCAAACTCTGCATATTCAAATGACCAAACCTCCTATGCCAATACCAAGTGGATTCTTCAATTGTTGCTTTCATAGCCACTGAGTTTGCATATTTTAGTGATGACAGGGAAAACATCACTGTTTCCAGTCATGGAAACCTTTGCCACCAGATTTTCCATTGACCTGTCATCAAATATTTCATCCACCATAGAATCACCAAAACAAGATAGTAGCCATGCTCTACCATTTGACCTACACTAAGTAAGTTTTCATCCAATCCTGGTACAAGCATAACCTCTTTGATATATCTAGGCCCAGCTTTAGTGTCAATCACCAAAAGTTCCTTTTCCAGTTGCTTCCACTAAGTCTCCAAGGCCCATTTTCACTTTTTGCACGGACTTTGGTGTCAATATTGACTAGAGAGATGCATGTGAAGTCATATGGTTGCTGCATGCACGCATCCCACATACACATTTTCACCATTTTTTTCACTATTTCAGACATGACAAGCATAGAACATGTTGCCTCTTCTTCCTTGTGTGATGCATAGTAATTTGACGGCTTGTCACAGGTTTTGCAAGGAACCTTTGCTCCCTTAGTCTGACTTTCCTTCTTGGAATTATTTTCAGACTTTGAGTCCCACTTCTTCCCTTTCTGAGATTTCCAATTCTTTTTAGACTTGAAACTCCCTACTTGCCCTGTGTTTGATTGATTGATCTTTAGAACTCCCCACTCGCCTAATATTTAAAACAAGTGAAATATGTTGGCCAGCCCTTATTACAATTGTTTTATTTTGTGCATTTTTACTCCCGAATTTTGAATTTGAATTTTGAATGTTCTTTGCTAAAATAATTTGTAACTCACATGCACAAAATGATAAATAAAAAACTCGAAACTATTATAATCCACATATACCCAAAAGAAAAAAAATAAAATAAAGAACACATACGTACATAATGAAAACATGAATGAGTATAGATTATGTTACTTTTGTTATTAGAAGAGAATTACTACCACCCTGCATTTAATAAGCTCTGTGATTATTAGGGTGGAACAAAGTTATAAGGCTTAAATGTTAAAATGGTCCCTGTGTTTTATCTCATAGGCTAATTTAGTCCCTGTGTAATCAATTTGGCCAATTTGGTCCTTGTGTTTGTATATATTAGTCAATGTGATCCATTCCTTTAAAAATATAAAATTAATTATAAAAAAAGCTATAATTGATTATAAAATTTTAAATTCAAACTGAAAATGGAATATATTTCTTTTAAATTTCACCTTTCCCAATTTCGCGCACACGCCTCAACCACCTCCCAAACCTAGCCACCCTCACCAGCACCACTCCAACCCCAAAACCATAGCCACCCTCACCACCATTCCAACCCCACCTAAACTACAACCTCTCTCTCTCTCTCTCTGACAAATCTTGAAGATCATCATAGCTGGTCACCGTAAGCTTGACGGCTCTACCGCCAATTGATCATCGTGGCTGCAGCAAAAGTCAATGACATTCAGACCAATGGATCGGAGAGGAGAGAGAGATGAAGGGTAGAGTATGAGAAAATCTTAAACATAAAATAGAAGAAAATTTGCAGCAAGAAAAGAGTAGGCATCATTCTACTAAGAGCCTTTTTTTTTTTCCCTACAGGAATCGAGACCATTGGAGGTTGAGGTTGTGTGGGTTTTAATCATTTTAGCATTATTATTATTTGAGTTTAAATCTTTATAATTAATTACAAATTTTTAAATTAATTTTAAATGTTCTTTTTTTAGGTTTTAACATAATTTTGATGGAAAGGATCAAATTTGTTAACAGATACAAACACAGGGACTAAATTGGCTAAATTAATAACACAAGGACTACATTAGCCGATAAGGTAAAACACAGGGACCATTTCAACATTTAAGCCAAGTTATAAAAAGGAACAATGTCTGAAGGGAAAAAAACAATTCCATATATAGCTCATGACGTATTTCAAATCCCACCAAATTAAATGGAAACTCCTAGAAACATCTTAATTTAATAGAAACATCTTATCCAACATTTCTGATGATGATAGGGGAATGATTATCCTTGGCTATAGATGGGGGAATTATCTTGTAGCCAAATCATTCAAGGAATTATCCCTTTATCGAAGGAGATAGATGAAGTCATAGAAATTGAATGATTCCATTATTCCTTGATTTGTGGAGATAAACTTTATTTTAGGCCTCATTAATTAGCTAATTAAATGAATACTTAATTAACATAATTAATGTGACCAAGGGCAGACTTGACCTTTACATTAATATCTAGGCAACGACATCCCTGGTCCCCAAGTAGTTAGGGCTGACTAGGTCGTTCCACCGTGGACCATTGACCATGAGAGAAAATATGAGAGAAAATCAGAAAAATAAAAGAAGACAAAAATAGATTGAAAATAGTAGAAAGATGGGCTATGGCATAAATTATGTTCATTCGCTTCATGAACCAATTCTTAGGATTTGTGCCTAATTTGAAAGGCAATCATATTAAATTTTTTTATTTGTAGGTATTATTATGAATTGATTAATCTGTTTATGAATTAAGCATGTAATAAACATATTTATGTATGTTATTGTGTGTGCCCAACCAAGTAAATGAATATCTTTCAAAAATGTTCGTCCACAATTTTTACTAGACTCTTGGCACACACTCTTTCTTATTGTTTTTTTATTTTAGAAATAAAAAAGATAAAATGGGTAGTTTTGTTTCATAAAATTAGGATTCATTATCTTATTTTATTTTTAATATGAAAATAAAATTACCATATTATCCTCATTTCATTAATAATTTTATTTTTTATTTTTTATATGAACAAAGGGCATTCTATGGTATTTTGAGTGTTTTTTTATATTATATATATGTAAGATTATCTTTATAATAAAATTTAGATAAGGGAAAACAAATGAAATTTTTTTATACGAAAAACTTTGTCAAACATATTTGACTTTGACCCAAAAAAAGAAAGAAAAAAAAAATATCTGAAAAAGACTTAAAAGAGGAGAAGAGAGAGGCGGTGGTAATTAGTTTAGGACAGCTGGGGTTTTAGTTTTTTCAGTTGCTTGGGTTAGATTATACACAAAAATTTATTATATACATTTGGGTTTCCTAATCAACTAAGGATTAACTCTCCCTATGTCTTAAAGACTCATTTGAGTTTTCATTTCTCATCAACTCACTTCACTTGGCTTGCATTCACTCTCTCCATCAATTCACTCTCTATTGGCGTTTAGGGTTAGGGTTCTATATTTCTCTGTCTATCTCCCTTAATTCCTTACTTGCTCACTTTCTTCTATCTCATTCAAATTCAACATGCGTTTCTCTGGTACCACCAAAGCCTGGATTGAGAGCATTCTTTCAAATCAACCGTGCAAACCATTGAAAACGAAGACTTCTGTGAATGTAATGATTGGTCATGCTAAGACTAACCCGTTCTCGTCTTCCTCAACTTTCTCTTCTTCAAGGAAAGTTGTCAGCGGCCCTCTGAAAAACCCAATTCCACCGCTTTCCGACTTCAATTCTGACATTGAAACGTGGTTTGTGGGTCAAGAAAGCAAGAGGGTAAAGAGGGAGACGATCGTACCTAAGATGGCCGATATTGACGTAGATGTTGGTTTCAATAAACATGGTCTTAGCGGTTATGGTGGTAAATTGGGCTTGAAGAAGAAACTTGAAGGTGGTTTGAAGAAGAAAGTGGACGGTGGCTTGGCTTCCAAGAAAAATAAAGTTGATTATGGGTTGGGTGTGAAGAGGAAATTTGAAGGTGCTTTGGGTTTGAACAAGGAACTTGAAGGTGGAGATCATGGCCTTCCCTGTACCCCATCAACTTCTTGTGAGGTTTCTTCATCCCAATCCCAAAGTTGCTGTGGAACACCAGTCACAGTTCTACGCCCTCATCTCTGTCGTGCCTCTCCTGTCAAAGCCACCTCTGCATCGAATCAAGAGATCAATAACAATCTGTCTCCGAGAAGGGCTGCTAGGGTTGCAATGTTGAAGACTCGGTTTGCCAACACAATCCTTAAGGCAGAACATAACAGTGCTCTCTACACTACAACAATTACCACCGAAGCCAAGAACGAGAGGCTTGGAGATGCAGAAGCAGAAATTATGAGAGCCAATGAGTTCATCAAAAAGCAGCGGCAGAGGGATAGAGAAGCTGCTCGCCTTGCCCTCGAAGAGATGGAGAAACATGTGGTTATTGATGATAACTTCAAAACCATGAGAGACTTCCACATGTTAATTTCTGGGACCAAAACGATCGATTTTGGTCGCTTACTGTTAGGTGAAATTGTGTATAGTGATCATTGATTTTGTACAGAATATTTCAGGAATTTTTATGACAAGTATATATAATTCATTCATTCTTTCATTCCTTATAAGCCTGGTTATTAATGAAGTGTTGGATCAGCTATATCATCATTATATATCATGTTCTGCGCATAAGTTTTTGACAATGAAAGTAACTTGAAACAAAACAATTAAAGTCAATTTGGGTTAGACAAGAGTACAACAAAAATCCAAGTTTCTTCCAGAGAAATTAAATCAACTCAAAATATTAAGTGCATTTACATTTAACAAAAGGGTATTTTGATTCTGTAATGTCTCTTCAGTTCTAAGCTCTTAATGCAGTTAATGATCAAAATGGGAAGCACCTGCACATACACTACTACATTTTACCCTTTGCGCGACGAATACAAAAGCGTCGCGCAAAGATCAATTTTGTCGCACAAAATCAGCGCGACAAAAACTTCGTCGCGCACAATCCGTCGCGCGAAGGTCGTGAAGAAAGCCATTGCGCGACGAGGACAAACATTTCGTCGCGCAATACTGTGCGACGGGTAAACCATCGTTGCACCAACGATAGGGAGACGAAACACAAGTTCATCGCGTAAACTTTGCGCGACGAATAAGTTTCGGCGCACATATCTTTGCGCGACAAAACTAATTGCGCGACGACAAATATATCGTCGCGCATAACGGGTTCGGGAGACGCAGATGTCCGCCGCAGAACCATTCGCGCGATGAGAAAGCTTTCGTCGCTCATTTATTTGCGCGACAAAATTATTCGTCGCGCAAAACGTGCTTGCGAGACGTATGTTTTCGTCGCGCAAGAATTACAAAAAATAAAAAAATTTATTTTTTAATTTTTTTTGTTACACGCGGGTTTGCGCGACGAAATGGTGCCGTCGCGCAAACCTAATTGTACAAATTTTTTATTTTTTATTTTTTGTATTTTGTATTTTAAATAAAATTGATTTTTTTTATTGATTAAACAATGAAATTGCAATAAAAATAAATTAGAATAAAATATTGTTATAAAATAAAATAAATGTATTACAAATAAAATAAATACACTAATGAAATAATGCATCAAAATCAACAGAGTCGTCGCCAATATGCGGGTCAGAGGTCTGGGCGTCAACCGGGGCAGTGGTCTGGGGGGGATGCTCGGGAGGGACGGGCTCGGAGGTCGGCTCATCAAAATGCGGGACGGGAATGCCGGATTGTGCGAGGGACTGCAGAATGGCCGACAACTTGTTCTCAAGAGGGACCATATGTGCTGTCAAAGCAGTGACCTGACGTGAAGACTGCACCGATGAACGAGGTCTAGGTTCCCTCCGCCGGGCATTCCCCATCCCCCGACAATATGTCCCCGGCCTCCTCCCGAGAGTCTGATCCAACGTCTCCGTCAAGATCTGAAATCCAGCATCGTGTGGAGGAGCCACAGACTCGATCGGAGTCTCGGGAGGAAGCTGGGAGGCGGACTCCTGAAGAACCAACTGGCTCCTCTCCACCATCGTCGTCTGTTGAACATAACATAAAATATAAATTAAAACATGCATACAAATTGAATGCGTAACATAAGAATTAAAATTAAATAATACTTACATGAAGGGACTCGGCCAACTCATTCCCGGGTCGAACATAAGCGTCACCAAAGACGTCGATCTCTGGGAACTTGGACCCCTCCTAAATTGAACAAGAGAAGAAAAATATTAGTAT
>NC_047650.1:14860140-14869996 GCF_902201215.1 Prunus dulcis | reverse complement strand
TCGAGCCCACCGACTTCATCCAGCGACGGCCCAGCTCGCATCAGCACGCAGCAGGAGGCCCAGCTCGCATCAGCACGCAACAGGAGGCCCAGCTCGAGTTCATGTAGCGCCAGCCCAGCTCCACCACTCCTTACGCAAGCCCATGATCTGCACCAGGTCAGAAACCTTCAGGCCTCCATGCTCGAGCCCAAGATGTGCAAGACCCAAATCTGCTGAACTGCCAACACCTCCAGCCATGCTCCAAGGCATGGACATGCATCCCATTCAGCTACCCACATCGGCTGGAAGCATGATCCAAGTTGCCAAAAATTGGAACAAAGGAAAATATATATATATATATATATATATAACTCAAGTCTAAATTACCTTGGGTGTGCGATGAAGACAAGAGCTCAAGAAGAAGGGAAAATTCTCCAAAGCTTACTCTCTCTCACTAATGAAATCGGAATGGATTTTGGATGTGAAGAATAAATTGGAGGAGCCCTACATTTATAAGAATAAAAATTCCTTGACCTACAAGGAATCACAAATTCTTTCCAACCTGGGAGTTCATAAAATTGGCAAGTCAAACACCTCCTCTACGCAGGAGCCCAAGTCCACGAAGGAAGCCCAGTTACAGCTGGACAGCCCAACGGATAATTTACATCTCCTACATGCCACCACGCGCCATGCAGAAGTTGGGGGGCATTTGTGGGAACCTAATTAAATCAAACCCTAGGTCAAATAATTCCTACCATTTGGGGATTATTTGACCAAATTGGGAATCAATCAACCTAATTAGGAGTTACTCAATTTAATTGGGAATTTTCCAATTAAATTGAACATTACCTAATTAGGTTGAGATTTGATTTGGTTAATTACCACGATCCCCAATTAAATGAGGAATTGCCTAAATTGAATCAGGATTGATTGATACCTACCACAATTAAGGATTTGATTTACCCTAATTAATCAAATCCCTAATTAAATCAAATCAATTCCAAAAAGGGGAGGAATAATTCCCTTCCATCTACGGAATTATTCCTCTGAAACCCTAGCTTCCGAGACCTCTATAAAAGCATAGCCACACACAATGGTTGGGGGACGTCAGAATTCCTACTCAAACTCTGCATAAGTTATTTCTTAAAAACCCTAGCAACCTCCTCTCTTTCTCTCTCTCACACAAGGCTCCGGCCACCACACACGGCTCCGGCCACCCGGTTTTCCTTGAATTACCCTACCTAACTTAGGCATCGAAGGGCCTTTGGCCAACACCCCCCGGGTGTGGTCTTTTACTCCGATCTGTTTTGCAGGGAGAAAGAGAGGCGGAGAAGACGAAGGAATCTTTGGCGAATATATCCAAATCTTAAAATTGATATGTAAATTCGCAAACAAACAAAATTTTAATATGAGAAACAATAGAAGAATCAAGCTCGATTTCACATTTGATTTTTACCAAACTTTTTGAAATATTTACAGTTTTGCCACTGAAAGTATTTTGATCGCCATTTCCACTTTATAACTCCAATTCAGGCCTACCGCGTGTCTACGAATTCGTCCTAGTACAACCTGCCCAAAAATACCAGTTTAGGCATCTCAATACTCGAGGAAGACTATCCCATGCATAACTGTTGTTATACGCAAATTTCACCAAGGCAAGGTGACTATCCCATGCATCTTTCATCTGCAACACACATGACCTCAACATATCCTCTAGAGTCTGGATGGTCCTTTCTGATTGCCCATCAGTCTGTGGGTGAATAGCTATGCTGAACTGCAACCTAGTACCCATAGCTTCCTGCAAACACCTCCAGAATCGAGATGTGAACCGAGCATCCCTGACCGATACAATGGACACAAGTGTTCCATGTAATCTTACAATCTTATCCACAAAGAGTATCGCCAACTTCGTCAAAGAATAAGTCTCCTTGATGGGTAGGAAATGGGCTGACTTGGTGAGTCTATCAACTATCACCCAAATTTCATCATGTCCCTTAGAAGTACGGGGAAGCTTGAAAAAAAAATCCATGGTAACACGTTCCCATTTTCATGCAGGAATCGGAAGCGGTTTTTTTGTCGCTTTGCCTTCACTTGTTGACAAACAAGCATCTGCTCACATACTTGGTAATGTCTCCCTTCATATGCGGCCATGAGAAATATTCTCGTAGGGTCCGAAACATCTTGGTACTTCCTGGATGCATAGTGTAAGTGGAACAGTGAGCTTCCTCCACGATTTCCCTTTTCAAGTCATCGTTCTTAGGTACACAGAGACGAGTTCCTGTTACCAACGCTGCATCTCCCCTTATTGCATAATCCTTCCGTGTACCATTTTCCACTTCTCCCTTTATTCTACAATGTGTTGGATCTCCCAACTGGGCTACAATTACCCGCTCCACCAGAATGGGTCTCACATGTAAGCTAGCAAAAATTCCACCCCGTTGAGTCATTCCCAACTCCACTCCATCCTTCCGTAGTTCCACTAACAACAGAACATATGCTGTTCTGAGATGAGCTAAACTTCTAGTAGTCTTCCTACTCAGTGCATCTGCAACCACATTAGCTCGGCCTGGATGATACTCAATCGTGCAGTCATAGTCCTTAATCAATTCCAACCAACGCCGTTGTCTCATATTAAGCTCATTTTGAGTGAAGAAATAATTGAGGCTCTTGTGATCAGTAAAAATCTGAGACGTCTCACCATACAAGTAATGCTGCCAAATCTTGAGAGCGAACACTACTGCAGCAAGTTCCAAATCATGGACATGATAATTCTGCTCATGCTTCTTGAGTTGCCTTGAGGCATAAGCAATCACCCGATCATGTTGCATCATAACACATCCCAAACCTTGCAAAGATGCATCAATGTAGATCACAAAGTTCCCCGAATTATCCGGAAGAGCCAAAACAGGTGCGGTGGTTAACCGCTTCTTCAACTCCTGAAAACTCTGTATGCACTCTTTCGTCCGCTCAAATGCAACATCTTTCCTCGTCAACAGCGTGAGAGGTGCTGCTATCGAAGATAACCCTTCCACAAATCGACGATAGTAGCCTGCCAACCCTAGAAAACTCTGTATTTCAGTTACACTTGTGGGTTGTACCCAATTCACAATAGCTTCAACTTTCTGCGGATCCACATAAATCCCTTCAGCTGAAATTACATGTCCGAGGAATACCACTCTGTCCAGCCAGAACTGACACTTACTAAATTTGGCATAAAGCGGCTTCCTCCTCAAAGTCCTCAAGACCAACCTTAGATGCTTCTTATGCCCTTCCAAAGTCTTGGAGTAAACCAAGATATCATCTATGAACACAATCACAAAGTGATCCAAGTATGGTCGGAACACTCTGTTCATGAGGTCCATAAATGCTGCTAGAGCATTAGTAGTCCAAAAGGCATCACCAGAAATTCTTAATGTCCATACTGCGTTCTGAATGCTGTCTTACGAATATCCTCTTCTCTGATCCTCAATTGATAGTATCCTGATCTCAGATCAATCTTAGAGAAATACTTGGCACCCTTCAACTGATCGAACAAATCATCTATCCGAGGCAAAGGATATCGGTTACGTACTGTCACCTTATTCAACTGCCGGTAATCAATACATCACCTCATGGTCCTATGTTTTTTTCTCACGAGCAACACCGGTGCACCCCATGGAGAAACACTGGGTCGAATGAACCCAAGATCCACTGACTCCTGCAACAGAGTCTTCAACTCCCGAAGCTCAGCTGGTGCCATCCTATAGGGAGTTTGATAGATAGGGTTGGTGCCTAGAAGAAGTTCGATAATGAACTCGATTTTCCTTTCAGGGGGTAAACCAGGGAGATCATCTGGAAAGACATCAGGAAAATCACAAACAACAAGGATATCTTCCAGATACAGGGTGATCTCTCAACTATCAATAATATGAGCCAAATATCCTTCACAACCCTTCTTGAGTAACCTCTTGGCTGTGATAGCAGAAATAAGACAAGTAGGAAGAACTCTACGCTCCCCACAGAAGGTAAATTTAGGTTGCCCTGGACTCCGAAGTGTTACATCCTTCCGGAAACAGTTCATTGATGCATGATGCTTCTCTAGCCAATCCATCCCCAATATAATATCAAAATCCACCAAATCTAAAGGAATCAAGTTGGCTTCCAACCATGCATCGTCTACTTGGACAAAACAATTTTTGAACACCTGGCCTGCGCACAAGACTTCTCCCGTAGGTAGGGAAATACTAAAACTTTCTGTCACAGGTGTGGGTCTAACACTGACATACGGTACAAAGTTGTGTGCTACGAAGGAGTGTGTGGCCCTCGGATCAATTAGAACACGTGCAAGATAACCAAAGATCGGAATCATACCAGTAATCACGTCCGGGGTGGCATGTGCTTCCTACTGAGTCATTGAAAACACTCTGCCCTGAGTAGTGGAACGCCCATGCAGACCCTTTTATTGCCTACCACTCTTGCCCCTAGAAGATGACGGTACCCGACTATAGATGACCCTACCACAGAGGAAGAAACACCACTTTGACTCTGATTTTGGCCCATACTTCCCCGCCCATGTTGGGCCCCAGTCCCCTGGACTACTGTATCACTCTGGAGTATAATTGGGCGGTTTCTCTTAGTATGCCCCACTTGCCCACAAAAGTAGCATGTCAGGCTATTACTCTGACTCTGTCCACCTCCCTGAGTATAGCTAGAACAATCCTTCACCATATGCCCAACCTGCCCACAGTTAAAACATGTCAACCCAGTCTGCCTGGAAGGAGCCCTGGCTGTGCTAGCTGTAGACTGCGGCCCTGAATACTGAGTCCATGCTGGACGAGAATCGGATCTCCCACTACTAGAACTAGATCCCCGTCCTCCTGACCATCCGCCACTAGCAGAACTGGAACTAGATCCTCCTCTCTTTGATGGACCCTGACTGGGCCCACCAAATCCTGATGTATCTCTACGGCGCCTGCCAGCACTCCCACTGAGTTTCCTCGACACCCTTTTAGCTGCCTGAGCCAAAGCCCTCATATTTGGATAAGTGTTGGCAGTAACCACTGCCTGAATTTTCCAACATAATCCTTCCTCAAACCGTCTACATCTGTCGTCCTCAGTGGCCGCCAGCTCTGGAGCAAATCTAGACAGCTCATTAAACTTGTGCTCATACTCCACCATCGACATAGACCCCTGTTTCAGATACAGGAACTCTGACTTCTTTGCATGTCTGTAGGAAGGTGGGTAAAATTGCTCTGAGCAGACCTGTTGAAATTCTTCCCAGTTTATAGCAGCCGGATTCTCATAACCTCTTTCCACAGCTTTCCACAAGTGGTATGCATTTCCTTTCAGCAGAAAAGTAGCCAAGCGGACTCTATCCCCAACTGGGCACGCCAGAACCTCAAAAATTCTCTCCATGTTTGTAATCCATGTGTAGACAAAGGAATTTTAGCACAATAAATTTCATTGGACAAGAAAATAACTAGGGTTCAGTGGATTGAATTGTGGGCCTCATAATTAAACCATGTGGCTTGTGACCCATCGAAATCGGATTAGTTGTCAGAAAGTGACATGTGGCGACATCTGACTGAGTGCATCAAACTGTTCAAGATGAAGACAAAATTAAAGGAAAGAATCTTCTGTGATTGACTTTGATTTAAATCAAATATTAATCAGGTTAATCAATTGAAGATAATCTGGTTAAATTGCCAAATTATGGGAATTGATTTAAATCAAATCAAAATCCCACAAAACAAGGTTTTAAATAGGGAAAGTTATTTAGGTCAAGCATCCTACAAAAGCCTATAAATAGGAGGCCTCAAGACGAAAGAAGGGTCAGAGAAAAAACCTAGCACTCAAAAGAAACAGAAAACTCTTTGCATTCTTCACCCTACTTTAGAAGAGCCACCAAGCACAACAAATACATGCCGGTTCCTTCACCATAGAAAAATCCCAAACACCAAACAAGTTTCATGCTACCCGTTTGATCAAGATCAAGTCTCTATGACCCTTGTATCAAACACAAATTTTCTTTAAACACTTTGGAGATCGAATCAGAGGATTCAATACAGAGATTGTAACCCTAAATTTCATAAATACAAATATTATTTTGTACACGTGTTCTTGTCTCATTTGTCGCAGGAAATTCGTGTTTACAAATTTGGCACGCCCGGTGGGACCATCTCTGCCTCTCATCTCTTTCTCCAGTTCCAAAATCAATCAACACACCAAAAACGATGGCTTCCAAGAAGATTCAATCCGTTCCAGCGACGAGAGGCAAAAGCGTGAGCGCCTCCTTCTCAAGCGGAGATTCTGCTAGGGTCGTCATCCGGAGCAAAACCAAGGCGATATCCGTAACTCGACATGTCACTTCCATACCGACTCAAGCCAAGGCGAAAGATGTGAACCGAAGGCGTGAACCGGTCATCAATTTGGCAAAGAAGACTATCGCCAGAGCGGATGAGAGAAACTCTTCGAACGAAGAAAAGAGTTTTTCGTGTTCGAAGAATTCAAGAGAACGCTCACTCTCGCCTGTTTCAGACGCTGACTCGAGCACAGGCTCATACCATGGATCCCCGCCTGACGATCAACAGAAGAAGCTTACCTCGGCATCCGTAGGTGAGTCTTATTCTATGGCTATGCAGGTCATGGTGACGGGAGCTATGTCTATTGAAGAATAGCTGGCCCATATGAGCGAAGCGGTCACCAAACTGACTAAGATGGTCGAGGAGAAGGATGTGCAGATTGCTTCTCTCATTAACAAGTGGGAGACACATCAAGATAAGGAACCTAGTCAAGACGTGCATAAGAAAGAATCACATCATGAAGCTGAATCCAACGAGAAAGGATTGGGTCATGAAACAGAGTCGGGTGATAAGTCGCACGGAAAAGGCAACACAGCCTCGGTGGGTTCTTTATCTATCCAACAACTTTAGGACATGATCACGAACACCATCAGGGCTCAATATGGTGGGCCTTCTCAAGATACATTTATCTATTCCAAGCCTTACACCAAAAGGTTAGACAACCTTCGAATGTCAACGGGCTATCAACCTCCAAAGTTCATGCAGTTTGATGGAAAAGGTAACCCTAAACAACATGTTGCCCACTTCATCGAGATGTGCAATAGTGCTGGCACTAACGACGATTATCTCGTGAAGCAATTTGTCCGATCACTCCGAGGCACTGCATTCAACTGGTACATTGACTTGGAACCTGAGTCAATTGACAGTTGGGAACAAATGGAGAGAGAATTCCTCAACCGCTTCTATAGCACTCGTCGCTCAGTTAGCATGCTAGAGCTCACTAGCACAAAGCAGCGAAAAGACGAACTTGTTGTTGACTACATCAATCGTTGGCGTTCATTAAGCCTCGACTGCAAAGATCGAGTCTCAGAGTTATCGGCTGTAGAGATGTGCATTCAAGGTATGCATTGGGGTTTGCTCTACATTCTTCAAGGGATCAAACCCCGTACCTTTGAAGAATTGACCACTCGTGCGCATGATATAGAGCTAAGTATCGCTAATCACAATGGAAGAAAGGAAATGGTGAGTGATCATCGAAATGACAAGTCGTCGAGAAATGGGGCAGACTCTTTGAGGACACGCATCTTGGAGTCAATGACGATCGGTGCTACTCCAATGAAGATTTCCACTCGAGGCAAGAAAGATGCGAGGAAGGCCGAGTCGACTCAAGATCAAGAACCACGACGACACACCCTAAAAGAAATGAAGGAGAAGAAGTATCCTTTTCCAGACTCTGATGTAGAAGGCATGCTGGAAGACTTACTTGAGAAGAAGGTGATTGAGTTACCTGAGTGCAAACGCCCTGAAGAGATGAATCATATTAACCACCCAAAATACTGCGTGTACCATCGTGTCATCAATCACCCAGTGGAAAAGTGCTTCGTGTTGAAAGATCTCATCATGAAGTTGGCACAACAAGGAAGAATCGAAATGGATCTTGACAAGGTGGTAGAGTCTAACCATGCTACGATCTCGTTTGTCTTATCTGGTTCGGCACATTCCCCCTCACTTCAATCACTGGGGGCATTCTCTGAAACCCATCAACTCAATCCGTATGAGTGTGTTGGAGTGAAAAGTCAAAGTAGTGTCGATTCATTCGATGACGATAATGAAGGATGGGCATTGGCTACTCGGAAGAAGTTACATAAGAGTGCACCTTTGCCAAGAACTCCTCGATCAAAAAGATTTGTAAGCAAAAGAAGTTTTCCTCAATCACATAAAAGGCATAGAGGAAATGAATTATCAAATATGAACAAAATGGTTCCAAAAGATGAACTCTTGAAACAAAGGTCGCCTAGCCCCATCATGCTACATGACTTCTTCCCCAAGGGATTCTTCAAGAATAATGTGTCGAGCACCTCCCGAGGTGAAAAACATAAAGGGGATACTTCTTACTTCGCTTGACACAAATTCAACCAAACGCTCCTTCCTTTGCCTGTACGAGCCAAAACTACACAAGGCACCAAACGCTCATTCGTTCGCCTACACAAGGCACCAAAATGCTCATTTTCCTGCAAGAGCCTAAACTGCACAAGGCACCAAATGCTCCTTTGCCTGCACGAGCCAAAAATGCACAAGGCACCTTACGCTCCTTCGTTCGCTTGCACGAGCCAAAACTGCACAAGGCACCAAACGCTACTTCGTTCGCCTGCACGAGCCTAAATTGCACAAGGCACCAAAACACTCATTTGCCTGCACGAACCAAAACTGCACAAGGCACCAAACGCTCCTTCGTTCGCCTGCACGAGCCTAAACTGCACAAGGCACCAAATGCTCATTTGCCTGCACTAGCCGAAACTGCACGGTGCACCAAGTGCTCATTCACCTGCACGAGCCTAAACTGCACATGACACCAAAATGCTCCTTTGCCTGCACGAGCGAAAATTACACAAGGCACCAAACGCTCCTTCGTTCGCCTGCACTAGCCTAAACTGCACAAGGCACCAAATGCTCATTCGCCCGAATGAGCCTGAACTGCACAAGGCTCCAAAATGCTCCTTCGCCTGCAAGAGCCCAAAATGCACAAGGCACCAAATGCTCACTCGCTTGCATGAGCCAAAACTGCAAACTGAAAAAAAAAAAAAAATTGAACTACGTCATGACTTGATCTCTTCTTTTCCTAGAAGGGTACGTAGACAGCTCATGAGACCACTTTGAGTTCAGTCACATAATAAAATAAATTTGGAGTTTCTCATTAGTTTGGCACTATTCGACTTCCAATTCACCCCATTAGGGCTACATTAACATCTTTCGTTCAACATCGAGCTGCTTCACTAAGGATCATTTCTTTGGTGAAAGTATTTGCGCTCGATCAAGTTGGATGTCCTCCAATACGTGAAGCCTAAGCGCTTGAGTGGGTTATCACCAAATCAGAGAGATGGATCAAACCCAAGCGGTATAGGATGTCCACGTTCTTTACTCGTCCTCCACTACGTAAAGCATAAGCGCTTGAGTGGGTTATCACCAAATTGGAGAGATGGATCAAACCCAAGCGGTATAGGATGTCTACATTCTTTGCTCGTCCTCCACTACGTAAAGCCTAAGCGTTTGAGCGGGTTATCACCAAGTTGGAGAGATGGATCAAATCCAAGCGATATAGGACGTCTACGTTCTTCACTCGTCTTCCACTCACGTAGAGCCTAAGTGCTTGAGCGGGTTATCACCAAGTCGGAGAGATGGATCAAACCCAAGCGGTATAGGACGTCTACGTTCTTCACTCGTCCTCCACTTACGTAAAGCCTAAGCGCTTGAGCGGGTTATCACCAAGTCGGAGAGATGGATCAAACCCAAGCGGTATAGGACGTCTACGTTCTTCACTCGTCCTCCACTTACGTAAAGCCTAAGCGCTTGAGCGGGTTATCACCAAGTTGGAGAGA
>NC_047650.1:14854406-14860040 GCF_902201215.1 Prunus dulcis | reverse complement strand
TGTGAGTTCACTACTACAAAAAAGCAAAAAGACGACGGTAAATCACCGTCGTGTATTTGGTTTTTCAATGATCGTGGAATCCACCGTCATCTTTTCCCTCATAAACCACGACGCTAAATCACCATCGTTGTTAAAATATACAACGTCATCAACAAATACAAAACGACGTCTTTGTACTGCAAAAAGATCTAAAAAAGCAGTCGAGGATGAGAATAGGCGACCAACTCTCTAAAAAAACCGTCGTTAAAAAGGAAAAATATGACACATATTAACAGAACAAGGCCGCAAGATAGACATACAACGACGAAAATTAAAATAAGACGCCGTTAAATATCATTTTCGCGACAATAAAAAATATGACGTCTTTAAATACATTAGAAGACGACGTTATTGATTCCTACTACGTCGCCTATATAAAAACAGTCGTCGTAAAATACATTTTCCACTTCGATTTTTCTATAAAAGATGACGTGGAAATAGTTGTCAGTGTCATTATTTACGACGTATGTATTTATAGAGTAGACGTTGAACAACGAAACAGCGTCGGTTACAAAATATGAGAGTCGTATTACAAAATTTATACCTCCTATTTTCAGAAACAAACAACGACGATAAATATTAGACGTTGTTAAATAAAACAACGTCGAAAACAAATAAAAACAGACGTGTTTAGTCTGCTAAAGTTTTAAAAAAATAGTCGAGGATGAGAATAGACGACCAACTCAAACAAATCACCGTCGTTAAAAAGGAAAAATATGACACATATTAAAAGAACAAGGCCGCAAGATAAACATACAACGACGAAAACTAAAACACAATGCCGTTAAATATAATTTTCACGACAAGAAAAAATATGACGTCTTTAAATACATGAGAAGACGACGTTATTGAAATCTACTACGTCTCTTATTTACAAACAACCGTCGTGAAATAAATTTTCCACTTCGGTTTTTCTAAAAAAGATGACGTGGAAATAGTTATCAGTGTCATTATTTACGACGTATGTATTTATATAGTTGACGTTGAAATGCGAAACAACCGGTGGCATTTATATAGTCGACGTTGTATTTATATGTATTCATTACTCACGCCGCACTTATTAATGTAGACGACGTTGAACTTCTAAACAACGTCGGTTCCAAATAAATGAGAGCCGTATTACAAATAACGTCGTTTAATTGATATTAGACGGCGGTTATAATGAATTACCGTCAGAATTCATTTCGTTCCTCTTCGTTTATAAAAGAACTTGCGACGTGGAAAATGTATGATGACGTCGTATTTTTTAACGTTCAGATTATTTATCTCGCTTTTTAGACGTCGGTATTATGGGATTGGAGTCGTGTTATTTAGAATTACATGGCGGTTCTTAATCCTTCCCCGACGTGATATCCTGAATAATTGCTTCACAATAGCGCCGTGGTTCTTCATTGTTACGTTGCTTTAAGACGTCGGTAAATATGCTGAATAAATGGTTCACCATAACGTCGTGTTTTATTTGAACAGACGTCGTTTTTTATGCAGAATATAATGATGTAATCTTGAACCAGTATTTTTTGCACTGATTGTTTTGTGGCCAAAACCTGTATAATGAAAGTGAAGAAATCACATTACAATATATTACAAAATTAATGTCATACACTGCCAATTACATAAGCATCATTCAATCCATATATATTCACACCCACCTCGAATATTTTGACCACCTAACTCACCCACCAGTTCATCAAATGTGTCAACATTTGGCATCCCTCTAGTAAATGGCTCACACTCAATTATCACATCACCTAAGACTTCATCACCAATAACATCATTATATTTTCTATTAGGCATTGATAACACTACCGACCAACCACGATGCATCGGGTCGTCAATAAAAAATATTTGTTTGACTTGAGAAGCCAAAAAAAATTGGTCATTCCTATGTCCAATTTTACTCAAATCTACAAGGGTAAATCCAAGTTCGTCGACTACAAGACCAGAACTATCTATCCAATCACACCTAAAGACTGGAATTGTAAACTTTTGGTAGTCAAGGTCCCAAATTTCTTGAATGACACCATAGAAACCCATATTTGAGAGAATTGGGTTTTTATCCTTGGCACTAGCAACTTGCATGGTATGTGCAAGTAAAAAAACTCCACTATTTTGAGTTGTCCGCACATCATCTTGTGCCTTGATATTGAATTTAATACCTTTAATAAGATAGTTCCTATATAATGGCACTGCCATGTTTGGACCAGCTGCTAGCCACCTTAAATTTTCTGATACGCCATGATTGTCTTCCTCAAGTTCACTTTGAACCTGCAAATTAATCAAATCTTAATTCAATCTAACATAGAAATAAGAAGAAAATTAAAAGAGAAATATGTTATTCAACAACATATACCTTGAAGCGCAGCCATTGAATGAAAGTGCTATTGTGCTTATCCTGCAGCCACTTTGTTCTCTTTCTAAATTTTGGATAAGCAGTCCTGATGTGGATCATATGTTGCCTACATGACACGTAAAATTCAAGCATTACGGTCCCAAATATAAAGATAAACATAAGAAATAATTTAAAATGGAAACTTAAAGAATAAAACTCATACGTACTCGATATAAGGTAGGACTTCCTCCGTATTCTCCAAGACATATAGATGTGCTTGATTCAACAGGTCCTGATCAACTACGCTCACTGTGTAACCTGATAATGGCTTTGAAACTCCCATCTTTTGGCTTGAAGGCACTCCAACTGTACTAACATCAGATAAGTGCTGAGTACAAAACTCTACCGCTTCTTCAGCTATATACCGCTCAGCAATGCAACCTTCGGGACGAGTACGATTCTCAACATACCCCTTCAGCACTTTCATATATCTTTCAAACGGATACATCCACCTAAAATATACTGGCCCACATAGACGAATTTCTCTGACAAGATGTACTACTAGATGAACCATGATATCAAAGAATGAAGGGGGAAAGTACTTCTCAAGCAAACACAGAGTAACTACTACATCTTCTTCCAACTTATCTAGCTTGGAAACATCAACAGTCTTTTGCACATATAGCATTGAAGAAGAAGCACAAACGAGTTATTGCATACCTTGCAGGCTTCTCCAAAACATAACGAATTGCCACAGGGAGCAATTGTTGCATTAAGGTATGACAATCATGTGATTTAAGGCCAAGAAGTCTTGAATCTTGTAAAGATACAAGATTTTTAATATTTGAAGAATAACCTTCAGGGACCTTCATACCATAGAAAGAATTGCAAACCTCTCTTTTCTCTGCTCTTGACAAATTCCAAGGCCCAGGAGGCAAACGAGTACGTCTTTCTCCATACTCGGGTTGCAAATCAGTTTTGACCCCCATGTTCAATAAATCTAATCGAGCAGCAATCCCATCTTTATTTTTTTCCAGGGATCTCCAGCAATGTACCAATGATACTATCGCAAACATTCTTCTCAATGTGCATAACATCTAGGGCATGCCTCACAGGAAGGTATTTCCAATACTCGAGATCAAAGAATATTGATTTCTTCTTCCAACAAACTCTGTCACCATTTTCAACCATATGCAGCACTTCTTCTCCGGTTAATGGCTCGGGAGGTATGCCATATTCAGGTTTCCCATTAAAAGCTGCACGCTGCCTCCTATATGGATGATTGATTGGTAACCATTTTCTATGCCCAATGTAACAAATTTTGTGGCCATTTTTCAACCTGTGACTAGGTGTATCATCGCCGCATATTGGACAAGCTTTATATCCTTTAACAACACAACCAGATAAGTTTCCATAGGCGGGGAAATCATTAATTGTCCACATTAATGCAGCTCGAGTGTAAAGTATTCTCCATTATGTGCATCATACACTCCTCTAATCCCAACCCACAAAGATTTTAAATCATCAATCAAAGGCTCCAAGTAGACGTCTATATCATTTCCGGGTTGTTTAGGACCGGAAATCAATAAGGTTAACATCATGAACTTTCGTTTCATGCACAACCATGGAGGGAGATTATATGTAACTAAGATAACCGGCCAACAACTATATCTGCTACTTAGAGAACTGTGGGGATTGAATCCATCAGATGAAAGAGCCAATCTCAAGTTTCTCGGCTCATTACCAAACTCAGGCCATTTATCATCAAGAAGTTTCCAAGACGGGGAATCCGCCGGATGAGACATCTGACCGTCAATTGATTTTCTAGCAGCATGCCAAGTCAAACTCTTAGCTGTCTCATGTGATTGAAACATCCTTTTAAACCTTGGAATTGGAGGAAAATACCACACCACCTTCGCTGGCACACCCTCTTTCAAGATTGAATTTTTGCCTTCCTTCCACCTTGAGATACCACAAGTAGGACAATTAGTTGAATCCTCATACTCCTTCCTATACAAGATGCAATCATTGGGGCATGCGTGCATTTTCTCATAACTCAGCCCCAATGCACACAAAGTCTTTTTAGCCTCATACATAGAGGTTGGTATTGTATTTCCTTCTGGAAGCAAATCGCCTTGAAGTATCAATAATTCTGTAAAACAGACATCACTCATCCCATGTTTTGCCTTCAAATTATACAACTTCACTAATGCCGATAACTTCGTGTACTTTCTACAACCAGGGTACACTGGTTGATCTCCATCCCCAATCACATTGGCAAACTCATACGGATCGGAACCAAAATCACCAAAATCACCAAAATCACCAAAATCATTATCATCCATATCAATTTCTTCAGACACAAAACTGTACCTACTATGGCCATCATCTTCTTCAACATTTCTACTAGCATTAGTAGTTGCTTCCCAAGGTTCTCCGTGAAATGTCCAATTTTTATAGCTTTGGTCAATTCCATTAAAGTATACGTGATCCCTTATAATTCCAACCCCAAACAACTTCAAATTAACACATTTAACACATGGACAACGGATATGTGTTGTAGTTAGAAGATTTTCTACAGCAAAGTTCAAAAATGCTTCCACCCCAAATTCATATGCCTTCGATCTTCTATCCGAGTGCATCCATGACTTATCCATCTCCCGACACTATAACCTATTATCTATAATAAAGTGAAAATACAGGCAATGACCATCACTATAGCAGATTATACAAAGATCTAATAGCAAGTAATACACAATAGAGACGACGGGTTTTAAACAAAAACAGACGTATTTGGCATATATAGACGACGGATTTTCAACAGACGTCGTCTATTATAAGTAATACAAACGACGGTTTATGAAAAAACCGTCGTGTATAAGTAATACAACGACGGTAGTTTAAAAAAACCGTCGTGTATAAGTAATACAACGACGGTAGTTTAAAAAAACCGTCGTGTAATCGTCGTCGTATGCCAAAAAATTCGTCGTGTCTCAGTTTATTTTCAAGAACACAAAACCCATTAAGAACACAACATATATATGAAACCAAGCAAGAAACCAACATATACATGAAACCAAGCATGAAAACAATAAATCCATTCCCAATTCAACATAACATAGGGTGATTAAAAGATCCGACAAAATTAAATCCATTCCCAATTCAACATAACAGATAATGTAATCCATGAACCCATTTAAACAGAAAATCCATGAACCCATACCTATAAGCACATTATTAACAGATCGCAAAGCATATACCTAAAA
>NC_047650.1:14810413-14848993 GCF_902201215.1 Prunus dulcis | reverse complement strand
TCTTTTCAGAGCAATTTTACCCACCTTCTTACAGACATGCAAAGAAGTCAGAATTTCTCTATCTGAAACAGGGGTCTATGTCAGTAATGGAGTATGAACACAAGTTTAATGAGTTGTCCAGATTTGCTCCAGAGCTGGTTGCCACAGGGGAGGACAGATGTAGACGATTTGAGGAAGGTTTGTGGTGGGAAATTCAGGCAGTGGTTACTGCTAACATTTATCCAAATATGAGGGCGTTGGCTCAGGCAGCTGAAAGGGTGTCGAGGAAACTTGGTGGAAATATGGGTAGGCGCCGTAGGGATACACCAGGAATTGGTGGGCCCAGTCAGGGTCCATCAAAGAGGGGAGGATCTAGTTCCAGTTCTGCTAGCGGTGGATGGTCAGGAGGACGGGGATCTAGTTCTAGTAGTGGGAGATCCGGTTCTCGTCCGGCTTGGACTCAGTATTCAGGGCCACAGTCTACAGCTAGCACTGCCAGGGCTCCTTCCAGGCACACTGGGTTGACATGTTTTAATTGTGGACAAGTTGGGCATTTTGCAAAAGATTGTCCCAGCTATACTCAGGGAGGTGGACCAAGTCAGAGTAGTAGCCTGACATGCTACTTTTGTGGGCAAGTGGGGCATACTAAGAGAAGCTGCCCAATTATACTCCAGAATGATGCAGCAATTCAGGGAATTGGAGCCCAGCAGGGGCAAGGTATTATGGGTCAGAATCAGAATCAAGGTAGTGTCTCTTCCTCTGCAGCAGGGTCATCCAGTAGCAGGGCACCGTCATCTTCTAGAGGCAGAAGTGGTAGGCAATCAAGGGGTCACCCTGGGCGCTCCACTACTCAGGCCCGAGTGTTCTCTATGACTCAGCAAGAAGCTTATGCTTCTCCAGACGTGATTACTGGTATGATTCCAATTTTTGGTTATCTTGCACGTGTTTTAATTGACCCGGGGGCCACACACTCCTTTGTAGCACATAATTTCGTACCATATATCAGTATTAGACCCATACCTATAACAGGAAGATTTAGTATTTCCCTACCTACGGGAGAAGTCTTGTTTGCAGACCGGGTATTCAGAAATTGTTTTGTCCAAGTAGATGATGCATGGTTGGAAGCGGATTTAATTCCTTTAGACTTGGTGGATTTGGATATTATATTGGGGATGGATTGGCTAGAGAAGCATCATGCATCAGTGGATTGTTTCCGGAAGGAAGTAACACTTCGGAGTCCGGAGCAACCTGAAGTTACCTTCCGTGGGGAGCGTAGAGTTCTCCCTACTTGTCTTATTTCTGCTATCACAGCCAAGAAGTTGCTCAAGAAAGGATGTGAAGGGTATTTGGCACATATTATTGATACTCGAGAGATCCCTTTAAATCTGGAAGATATTCCTGTTGTTTGTGATTTCCCTGATATCTTTCCAGATGATCTCCCTGGTTTACCCCCTGAAAGGGAAATCGAGTTCACTATTGAACTTCTTCCGGGCACCAACCCTATTTATCAAACCCCTTATAGAATGGCGCCAGCTGAACTTCGGGAGTTGAAGATTCAATTACAGGAGTTGGTAGATCTTGGGTTCATCAGACCCAGTGTCTCACCATGGGGTGCACCTGTGTTATTTGTGAGGAAGAAAGATGGGACCATGAGGTTATGTATTGATTACCGGCAATTGAATAAGGTGACAATACGTAACCGGTATCCTTTGCCGCGGATTGATGATCTGTTTGATCAATTGAAGGGTGCTAAGTATTTTTCTAAGATTGATCTGAGATCAGGATACCACCAGTTGAGGATCAGGGAAGAGGATATTCCTAAGACCGCGTTCAGAACACGGTATGGACATTATGAATTTCTGGTGATGCCGTTTGGATTGACGAATGCTCCAGCAGCGTTTATGGATCTCATGAACAGAGTGTTCCGACCATACTTGGATCACTTTGTGATTGTGTTCATAGATGATATCTTGGTTTACTTCAAGACTTTGGAAGGGCATAAGAAGCATCTAAGGTTTGTCTTGAGGACTTTGAGGAGGAAGCAGCTTTATGCCAAATTTAGTAAGTGTCAGTTCTGGCTGGACAGAGTGGTATTCCTCGGACATGTAATTTCAGCTGAAGGGATTTATGTGGATCTGCAGAAAGTTGAAGCTATTGTGAATTGGGTACAACCCAAAAGTGTAACTGAAATACGGAGTTTTCTAGGGTTGGCAGGCTACTATCGTCGATTTGTGGAAGGGTTCTCTTCGATAGCAGCACCTCTCACGCGGTTAACAAGGAAAGATGTTGCATTTGAGGGGACGAAAGAGTACGAACAGAGTTTTCAGGAGTTGAAGAAGCGGTTAACCACCGCACCTGTTTTGGCTCTTCCGGATAATTCGGGGAACTTTGTGATCTACATTGATGCATGTTTGCAAGGTTTGGGATGTGTTCTGATGCAACATGATCGGGTGATTGCTTATGCCTCAAGGCAACTCAAGAAGCATGAGCAGAATTATCATGTCCATGATTTGGAACTTACTGCAGTAGTGTTCGCTCTCAAGATTTGGCGGCATTACTTGTATGGTGAGACGTGTCTGATTTTTACTGATCACAAGAGACTAAAGTATTTCTTCACTCAAAATGAGCTTAATATGAGACAACGGCGTTGGTTGGAATTGATTAAGGACTATGACTGCACGATTGAGTATCATCCAGGCCGAGCTAATGTGGTTGCAGATGCACTGAGTAGGAAGACTACTGGAAGTTTAGCTCATCTCAGAACAGCATATCTTCCATTGTTAGTGGAACTACGGAAGGATGGAGTGGAGTTGGGAATGACTCAACGGGGTGGAATCTTTGCTAGCTTACATGTGAGACCCATTCTGGTGGAGCGGGTAATTGTAGTCCAGTTGGGAGATCCAACACTTTGTAGAATAAAGGGAGAAGTGGAAAATGGTACACGGAAGGATTATGCAATAAGGGGAGATGGAGCGTTGGTAACAGGAACTCGTCTCTGTGTACCTAAGAACGATGACTTGAAAAGGGAAATCATGGAGGAAGCTCACTGTTCCACTTACACTATGCATCCAGGAAGTACCAAGATGTTTCGGACCCTACGGGAATATTACTCATGGCCGCATATGAAGGGAGACATTACCAAGTATGTGAGCAGATGCTTGATTTGTCAACAAGTGAAGGCAGAGCGACAAAAACCTTCGAGACTTATGCAACCGCTTCCGATTCCTGCATGAAAGTGGGAACGTATTACCATGGATTTTGTTTTCAAGCTTCCCCGTACTTCTAAGGGACATGATGGAATTTGGGTGATAGTTGATAAACTCACCAAGTCAGCCCATTTCCTACCCATCAAGGAGACTTATTCTTTGACAAAGTTGGCGAAACTCTTTGTGGATAAGATTGTAAGATTACATGGAACACTTGTGTCCATTGTATCGGACAGGGATGCTCGGTTCACATCTCGATTCTGGAGGTGTTTGCAGGAAGCTATGGGTACTAGGTTGCAGTTCAGCATAGCTATTCACCCACAGACTGATGGGCAATCGGAAAGGACCATCCAGACTCTGGAGGATATGTTGAGGTCATGTGTGTTGCAGATGAAAGATGCATGGGATAGTCACCTTGCCTTGGTGGAATTTGCATATAACAACAGTTATCATGCGAGTATTGAGATGGCTCCTTATAAGGCGTTGTATGGGAGGCAGTGTAGGACTTCTATTTGTTGGAATGAAGTGGGTGATAAGAAATTGGAAAGAGTGGATAGTATCTGAGCAACAACCGAGAAGGTGAAGATTATTAAAAAGAAGTTGAAAATCGCACAAGACCGACAGAAGAGCTATGCGGATAACAGATCCAAGGATCTTGAGTTTGCAGTTGCGGATTGGGTATTCCTGAAGTTATCTCCTTAGAAGGGTGTGATGAGATTTGGGAAACGTGGGAAGTTAAGCCCTCGTTATATTGGACCCTATGAGATCACTAAGTGCATCGGACCTGTTGCCTATAGACTTGCATTACCTGCGGAACTATCTCGAGTCCACGACGTGTTTCACGTATCCATGCTTCGGAAATACATGTCAGATCCTTCTCATGTTCTAGAATATCAACCTGTGGAGCTAGAAGAAGATCTGTCGTATGAGGAGCAGCCTGTGCAGATCTTGGATAGGAAAGAGCAAATGTTGCGCTCTAGATCTATTCTGGTAGTGAAGGTTTTATGGAGAAGTCAAACAGTGGAATAAGCTACTTGGAAGCCCGAGGCTCAAATATGGGCCAAGTACCCTTATCTCTTCCATTGACATGTACGTGAATTTCGGGGATGAAATTTTTATAAGGGGAATAGATTGTAACACCCCGACTCCAAATTTAATTGCTATTTTAAATTATTTAAGTAAATTTACAAATTTACCCTTGGGGTAGGGGTAAATTGGTCATTTTCTTATCTGGAAGGAGTTTGGGACCACGACTGGTATTTTTGGGCAGGTTGTACTAGGACGAATTCGTAGACACGCGGTAGGCTTGAATTGGAGTTATAAAGAGGAAATGGCGATCAAAATACTTTCAGTGGCAAAACTGTAAATATTTCAACAAGTTTGGTAAAAATCAGATGTGAAATCGAGCTTGATTCTTCTATTGTTTCTCATATTAAAATTTTGTTTGTTTGCCAATTTACATATCAATTTTAAGATTTGGATACATACTTTGGGTAATGTTATTCTGATTTTTTTTTTTTCCCGAAGGTAATGTTATTTTGATAGTTTGGTTAGTTTTGGTTTCTCATGGTACAACAATACTATAGTTGAAGGATTGTTAAATAAAACCTGAAATTGCCTTATTTATATTATAATGCAAAATAGGATGAGCTAGTGTTGGTTGAGATCCTTGAATAATTTGTCATGTTTCTTTGAAATTACATTTCTCATTTCTACAAGTCAAAATGAAATTTGAGTGGGCAAGCTAGGCCTTGAGAGTGAGAAATCTGAGTCAACAGTCACTACATGGGGGTGATCAGATTTCTTACTGTTTTTTTATGAACATCAGATTTCTTACTTTAAGCCATGACTTTCATATCCAAGTTTAATGGCTATGGTTTAGAGTCTTCAATGAAATCTCAACAATGATAAGCCTCTGTGCACCCACTGGCTTCTACTAACGAAACTTTTTTCAACAATATCTTTAAGACTTACATCTAATTGATCTCAAAAGATACATATCCCTGCTAACAATTCTGCCATTCTTTAAATTTAGCTTCACTGCTTGGGGGTTTTGTTAAACTGCCAGCAGAATAATCCTTACGCTCACATTAGAGACAAGTATGGCCTCATTACCAATCTTGTTGAAGGTCTTGAATTGCCAAGATAACAAATAAAGAAAACTGAGAATAAAAGATGTTCCTTCCATGCATTTAGTACATTATAACTCAAATTCTCTATTTTATATATTCCTTTAACACAGTAAAGATATTCGGGGAGAAATCCTGTTTGTTCTATACAAGGTATCTATTCTCCAACACGCATCAGAGGTTGGTGATGGAACTGATTTTTTATTTGCCTTTTGCCCCAAGCTATTGCACTTGTCTCTAGAGGCCCTCATGAAGACCCAAAGCGATGATGTCCGCTTGAATTGTGTAGGTCAGTTTTCCACTTCTTTAATACTTTCTTTTTTGTGCTTTATAAGTGTGGTCCATTTTCCTTTATTTAAAGCACAGCTCAGCAAGATATGACTAGCATTTTGGTCCGCTTGTTATACCCCATGTGTTTCTATTTATTTAATTTTTCAGAGTAGGTATTCTTTCGGGGCAAATAGGCATATATAAATATCAAGCCTGCAAACGAACTCCCTAATTACACCGCAATTGTTTCCTGTTGAAGTCAGACCATATTTTAACTGTGAAGTTGAAGGTCCTTGCAATTTCTTTCATATCATTACAAGATACTTTGCATCTTGAGATTATTTAGAATCAAACGATAAAAACATTGCAGCTCCAAGTGATTCAATCCTTGACTAGAGAACTTACAGCCTGTAGCGGAAAAAATTATAATTTTAAACCTTTCAGGTAATATATAACTTTTTGAGGAAGTGATCCTGACATAACATGGAATGCTCCCCATTTTACATGCACATTTCCTCATTGGTATCAGTCCTATCTTCTTTCAACTAACAATTTCCATATTACTTGTCCAGCGTTCTTGACAGTGTTGGCTCAGAATCAGAGAGGACTTTTCGGGGCAGCCTATGCAGTTGCTTTAAACAGCATGAGTTCATCCGAAGGAGATAGCTTTGAGCAAGCAACTTCAGATGGAAAAAATGTGAATCCAATGAATATATTGTTTACGGAGGCCATCCAAGGCCCACTGCTTTCAACAGACAGCCAAGTCCAGATCAGCACACTGGATTTACTGTTTAATTACGTGTACTCCTGGGAAGGCACTTCAGGCAAAGAAAAGCAAGTCCCAGTGGAAGAAAACATTGCAGATATGTATTTGAAATACTGCGATTGTCAGGTTAGTAAAGTTTCAGTGCCAAATAGAACAATAATAGATGTCCTCTGCTTGATATTTTCAGTGCTGATAGAGTTTCATTTGAGTATTGCCAAACATCAAGAAACCAGAAACTGTGCTGTTTAAGTTATGAGTCAACAATTATCATTATTCAGAAGTATTTATTGAATATCTACAAATTTTTCGGTGTTGCTTGTGTAGATAGGTTAAGCTTTTAATTTTTGATTTTTATGGTCATTAGATGTGTTCTTGCAAAGCTTATTTATGACTGTGTTATTAAGAAAAACCCTCAGAAACTCAAGGATCCAGTGGTCAAATCTTGTGTTCAGGTACTTGACATATTATTAAAAGCTGAGCAAGCTTTAAAACGGAGGCTTCTTGTTGGGTTTACAACTTTGGTTCCAGTACTAAATTATGTAGCTAACATTCCTTTCCATCCAGTTCAAAATCAGACATTAAAACTCATTCTGAACTGCATATCTGATTTCCCTGGAATGGTATCGTCCTCTCGTATAACAGCACCAGTACCTGTTCTAGCAAAGATGCTTAAAAAGCATTTATAATATGTATATTTATATTCACCTGCTCAGTCCTTGTCTCTATCATCAGAACTCCATCTGTTCATAGGAATTTGAATCTACAAATTTCAATTAAAGAAGCAATGCAACATGCTGTATTAGCTTGTCTACGTATCTCGGAGAAGAATCCTTGTCAAATTTTGCACTCCTTGTTCCTACTTAAGGATGCTTCCTTTTTCAGTACTTCAAACATGAAAAGGAGTCAATATACTTCTGTCCAGTTTGTTTTAGAATGAAAACTGGCTGATGGATTTTCCTAAAATTTTCGCCTTGGTCATTTCAGGCAGCATACTAAAAAGAGAGATAATGTGGTTATTTTACACATTGCAGGGCTGCAGAAAACAGAAGTACACTAACAACAGTCAAGATGAAAGTGTAATAGAGCATAAAAAAAAGGCATTCGCCATCCTGGACAACATGGGAGAAGTTTGTGAGTATCTCATTCACTTGATGTTATCCGACTCTTGTCTAGAGACTTCTGGAGGATTAAATTTTGGGGATAAGAGACTGTTAGAAGAAATAGAGCTTTTCTTTACAAATTTAACAGTAACAGAGGGCAGCTAAGAAAATCATATGAGTTTAATTTTCTTTTTTGAATCTCCATTTCTCATTTCATTAACGGCGGTGCACAGAGTGAGACACCAGTAGTTATGTACAGGTGCTTCCCATTTTGATCATTAACTGCATTAAGAGCTTAGAACGGAAGGGACATTAAAATACCCTTTTGTTAAATGTAAATGCACTTAATATTTTGAGTTGATTTAATTTCTCTGGAAGAAACTTGGATTTTTGTTGTACTCTTGTCTAACCCAAATTGACTTTAATTGTTTTGTTTCAAGTTACTTTCATTGTCAAAAACTTATGCGCAGAACATGATATATAATGATGATATAGCTGATCCAACACTTCATTAATAACCAGGCTTATAAGGAATGAATGAATGAATGAATTATATATACTTGTCATAAAAATTCCTGAAATATTCAGTACAAAATCAATGATCACTATACACAATTTCACCTAACAGTAAGCGACCAAAATCGATCGTTTTGGTCCCAGAAATTAACATGTGGAAGTCTCTCATGGTTTTGAAGTTATCATCAATAACCACATGTTTCTCCATCTCTTCGAGGGCAAGGCGAGCAGCTTCTCTATCCCTCTGCCGCTGCTTTTTGATGAACTCATTGGCTCTCATAATTTCTGCTTCTGCATCTCCAAGCCTCTCGTTCTTGGCTTCGGTGGTAATTGTTGTAGTGTAGAGAGCACTGTTATGTTCTGCCTTAAGGATTGTGTTGGCAAACCGAGTCTTCAACATTGCAACCCTAGCAGCCCTTCTCGGAGACAGATTGTTATTGATCTCTTGATTCGATGCAGAGGTGGCTTTGACAGGAGAGGCACGACAGAGATGAGGGCGTAGAACTGTGACTGGTGTTTCACAGCAACTTTGGGATTGGGATGAAGAAACCTCACAAGAAGTTGATGGGGTACAGGGAAGGCCATGATCACCACCTTCAAGTTCCTTGTTCAAACCCAAAGCACCTTCAAATTTCCTCTTCACACCCAACCCATAATCAACTTTATTTTTCTTGGAAGCCAAGCCACCGTCCACTTTCTTCTTCAAACCACCTTCAAGTTTCTTCTTCAAGCCCAATTTACCACCATAACCGCTAAGACCATGTTTATTGAAACCAACATCTACGTCAATATCGGCCATCTTAGGTACGATCGTCTCCCTCTTTACCCTCTTGCTTTCTTGACCCACAAACCACGTTTCAATGTCAGAATTGAAGTCGGAAAGCGGTGGAATTGGGTTTTTCAGAGGGCCGCTGACAACTTTCCTTGAAGAAGAGAAAGTTGAGGAAGACGAGAACGGGTTAGTCTTAGCATGACCAATCATTACATTCACAAAAGTCTTCGTTTTCAATGGTTTGCACGGTTGATTTGAAAGAATGCTCTCAATCCAGGCTTTGGTGGTACCAGAGAAACGCATGTTGAATTTGAATGAGATAGAAGAAAGTGAGCAAGTAAGGAATTAAGGGAGATAGACAGAGAAATATAGAACCCTAACCCTAAACGCCTATAGAGAGTGAATTGATGGAGAGAGTGAATGCAAGCCAAGTGAAGTGAGTTGATGAGAAATGAAAACTCAAATGAGTCTTTAAGACATAGGGAGAGTTAATCCTTAGTTGATTAGGAAACCCAAATGTATATAATAAATTTTTGTGTATAATCTAACCCAAGCAACTGAAAAAACTAAAACCCCAGCTGTCCTAAACTAATTACCACCGCCTCTCTCTTCTCCTCTTTTAAGTCTTTTTCAGATATTTTTTTTTTCTTTCTTTTTTTGGGTCAAAGTCAAATATGTTTGACAAAGTTTTTCGTATAAAAAAATTTCATTTGTTTCCCTTATCTAAATTTTATTATAAAGATAATCTTACATATATATAATATAAAAAAACACTCAAAATACCATAGAATGCCCTTTGTTCATATAAAAAATAAAAAATAAAATTATTAATGAAATGAGGATAATATGGTAATTTTATTTTCATATTAAAAATAAAATAAGATAATGAATCCTAATTTTATGAAACAAAACTACCCATTTTATCTTTTTTATTTCTAAAATAAAAAAACAATAAGAAAGAGTGTGTGCCAAGAGTCTAGTAAAAATTGTGGACGAACATTTTTGAAAGATATTCATTTACTTGGTTGGGCACACACAATAACATACATAAATATGTTTATTACATGCTTGATTCATAAACAGATTAATCAATTCATAATAATACCTAAAAATAAGAATATTTAATATGATTACCTTGCAAATTAGGGACAAATCCTAAGAATTGGTTCATGAAGCGAATGAACATAATTTATGCCACAGTCCATCTTTCTACTATTTTCTATCTATTTTTGTCTTCTTTTTATTTATTTATTTATTTTTTCTGATTTTCTCTCATATTATCTCTCATGGTCAATGGTCCATGGTGGAACGACCTCGTCAGCCCTGACTACTTGGGGACCAGGGATGTCCTTGCCTAGAAATTAATGTAAAGGTCAAGTCTGCCCTTGGTCACATTAATTATGTTAATTAAGCATTCATTTAATTAGCTAATTAATGAGGCCTAAAATAAAGTTTATCTCCACAAATCAAGGAATAATGGAATCATTCAATTTCCATGATTTCATCTATTCCTTCGATAAAGGGATAATTCCTTGAATAATTTGGCTACAAGATAATTCCCCTATCTATAGGCAAGGATAATCATTCCCCTATCATCATCAGAAATGTTGGATAAGATGTTTCTATTAAATTAAGATGTTTCTAGGAGTTTTCATTTAATTTGGTGGGATTTGAAATACGTCATGAGCTATATATGGAATTGTTTTTTTTCCCTTCAGACATTGTTCATTTTTATAACTTTGTTCCACCCTAATAATCACAGAGCTTATTAAATGCAGGATGGTATTACCTAAATAAATCGACCAAGTTGAATTAAAGTTTGGTAGATACTAGTAGTAATTCTCTTCTAATAACAAAAGTAACATAATCTATACTCATTCATGTGTACATATGTGTTCTTTAATTTTTTTTTTTGGTTCGGGTATGTGTGGATTATAATAGTTTCGATTTTTTTATTTATTATTTTGTGCATGTGAGTTACGAATTATTTTAGCAAAAAAGTTTCAAAATTCGAGAGTAAAAATGCACAAAATAAAACTTGTAATAAGGGCTAGCCCAGTGTGGTTTTTGAGGAAAAAACATCAGAGCTATATATTTCACTTGTCCTAAATATTAGGTGAGTATAAGTTAACTTATTACAGTCCAAAGAAGTTCATTTTTTATAAAGTTTGCTGTAGTCAAGCAATAAAAATATACATTAAAATAGATACACTTCCAATTATGTTGTTCAACATATTTTCATTTTGATAATATGCGTTGTTTAGTTGCACTTAATATGTTTGTTTTATGATAAAGTTAATTAGAAATTAGTCCATAGAGCTATGAATTAACGTGGCTCATATGATTTAATCTTTAATTTTTTTTTTTTGTAGAATGATTATAGAAACTATAAGTGCCACAAAAAAAAAAAAAATGATCAGTAGATTTTAAGTTAATAACTTTAAATAGCTCACCCACCGAAACATTCCTAGTTCTGCCATTGCTTGTAATTTGTTTCCATTATTTCTCCCAAAAAAAAGTTTCCATTATTTAGCTTCAAGGTTAAAATAATTATAAAAATTATGTAATAAATAAAAATTGGATTCTTATTCAATAACTGTAATACGATAGACTTTCCCAACATTTTGGTCATTGACTAAGTCTATATTGAAAGGCCCATTAAAAAAAGCAAAACCATAAACACCAACCATATATCCTAAAGTTTTTTTTTTTATTTTTTTAGGGGGGTCAAAGATAGAGAAATTTATTAAAAGCAAATAAAACAGCTAACATCCTTCGCTAGGCAATTCAATAGCCATTCAAGGCAAACATTATCCCAGTTGTGCCTACCACCAAATGTGCAGCTTGATTACAATCCCGTGAAGCATGCAAAAACTCCACCTTTTGAAACTGTTGAGTTAGACATAGAACATAAAAAAGAATCCTTTCAATCTCCACGTCCTTGCTAGCTTCCTGAGTTTATCATATTAATCAGACTAAGTGAATCTGATTCCACCACAACCTTATCATACCCAAATTCCAAGCAATGGACTAGAGTTTCCCGCACCGCCTCCTCCTCCACCGTTAAAGCCGACATGCAGCACAAATCCTCGTGCCACCCGCACAAAGGAAACAGCCAATGCCATCCCGGAGTACCCACCCCACCATCCTTTGGCCTGTTTTCGCAGCCCATGCACCATCACAATTGAGCTTAACAAAACTTGGGGAAGGACAAATCCAGGGCGGAGTAATTGAAAAATGGTAGTTAGGTGACGAGGGGTAAACTTAAAAGATATTCAACAAGAACGCAACAAACTTCACACACTCTAGACCTTGACCAAATACTCTTATGACTAGTCAACTGTCATATATGAATTATACCAAATAATAACATACACAGAGCATACCAAGATGTACCTGCAAGCCTAGAGAATTACTAGTGACAACCCAGGCACTCAAAAGGACCCGTCAATCAAGGCATCCCCTGTGCTAGCAACAACTATGATGAAAGTGTGTGAAGACAACATAATCAAGCAAACACCAAACAGCAAATAATGATGACTAGTCAACTACAAGGATACAAACCCAGAATTCATACGATGACTAGTCAACCACTAAGAACACAAACCCAGAATTCATATGATGACTAGTCAACCACAATTCATACGATGACTAGTCAACCACCAAGAACACAAACCCAGAATTCATACGATGACTAGTCAACCACCAAGAACACAAACCCAGAAAAATTACAGAGATGCAATCAGAAATTGTTCACCCAGAAACCCACCATTGGGAAAAACTAGGGGTCATCAACCGACCAGGCAATCCACTAAGTAGAAAAAGATTCTTACAAAGGAACACAAGCAAGCTCAAGAAAAACCTAGATCTATTTAGGAAGATGAGCTATACCTCCTTTGTGCAATCTTCTTCTCCAACTTAGCAAAGCTTGAAGCTCAATTCTTCATGGCAATGGCAGCTCCTTCTCCAGCTCATTCATCCCATGGCACCAGCTTGCAAGCTCTAACTCAAATAGAAACCAAAATTTGGATTCAAATGAGAATGACCAATTTCTTCAAGAAACCATACTCTTGAAGAAATCAATCTTGAATCTGACCTAGATATAAATGAGAGAGTGTTTTAAGTAGCTAGATGCAGATTAGTATTTCAAATGCAGTTTTTCAAAAAGAAATCAATTTGGAAAAACTCATAGATGAAAATAAGATGGTTCTCTCTTGAGGAAGAAGAAGCGAAAGATGGCAAGCCAAACTTTCCAAAACTTCCACCCAAAAGAGACGACTGCCCAAAGAGAAATTCCTTTTACAGACAAAAATTTCTTTAGGTCAGAATCACACATGGCAGCAGAGAGAGAAAAGAGAATAGGACAAAAAAGTTGGTTATCCTGCTGGAAATCCTACAGAGCAAGGATGACTAGTCATACAAGAAACAGATGACTAGTCATCATTTTATGAAAACAGTTTAATGCAATGTTATGCAATGCACAATTTACCTTTGCCAATTTGCTTGAACCTCCATAGGATAGTTGTTAGTTAAGAACACCTAGAGAAGCTATTCTCAATCTAAACTTGAGCTTGATAAATAACAATAGAAATCCTATTACAAAATTGTCAAGGGAAGCGAAAAGAAAAACTCAAAATGCATACATTAACAGTAATGGCGACTCCAGATGCAGCCAATGCATTCTGCGCCATCCCTTGCGTGGAATCAACCACATGCGCAGCATTGAATTCCGCCACTTGCTTCAGTAAAATAGTCACTGCATCACCAGCTTGCACAACCACTCCATTGAAGACTACCTAATTTTGACATTTCCAAATCCGCCAGAGGACAAAAGCCACCATTTGCAAAACATCACATCTCCTATCTTGAGTTTCATACAAGGCCAGCAATCCCATCCAACATGCTATAAAATCTCCACCTCTGAGTTGTCTTATATCAAGTTGCAAGGGACTCGTAAACCAAATCGCACGAGCAAATTCACAACGAAAAAATAGATGTTCCTGGGTTTCATATGCACAATCACATAAAGCAAATTTATTGTCCACGGGCACCCATCCTTTTACCAAATTATGTCAGACCTCCAAAGCATTCCAGCAAGCCTTCCAAATAAACATACCAATTTTAGGTGGGATGTGTAAACACCAAATGCCTTTCCAAACCGAAGCATGACTATTCTACCTGCTACATTCGCCATCCATTTAACTCCTAACTCCCCATTCCGTTTCAAAAACAACGCAAGCTCATATCTATACGTAACTGAATAAACTCCCTTCTTTTGGAAGTGCCAAATCATTCTATCAGAACATCCCCCATCGACTTATCGGCATACTAGTGATTAGTTAAGCTTCTTGAGAGTCAAATAAACGTGGGATCAAATCACCCCGCCATGTCTTAAGATCAGCATCAATCAGATCAGCCATCATAGGGGGAAGATCAGGATGTTTAGATCGCGTCTTAAAAGTGTGAGGTGTGGGCAGCCATTGACCCAAAGCAACGCGAATCCGTTCTCCAATTCCCACATGTCACCTTAACCCAGCCTCCAGAATTTGTCTACCTTGCATAATGCATCTCCACCCACATGATACTTTCATTCCAAGGCGTGCCTTAAGAAATCCCATCCTAGGGTAATATTTATCCTGCAACACCTGTCCAAGAAGAGATTGGGGTTGGCATAAAATCCTCCAGCCAATTTTAGCCAACATAGCAAGGTTGAAACAAGTCAATTCCCGAAACCCCAGCCCACCATCCTTCTTCAGCCTAGACAATTGCTTCCACCCCACCCAGTGGATAGGTTTACGATCTGCACCATTCTTCCACCAAAACCGGGCAATCTCGCCCTCAATTTTCTTGCATAAGCTCACCGGTAACTTGAAACAGGACATGGCATGATTTGGCATTGCCATGGCCACAATCTTGAACAAAATCTCCTTCCCAATAGCAAATAAAAATTGCTCAGCCCATCCATGTAGCCGCTCACTAATTTTCTCACATACATATTCAAAAATTTGTTGTTTAGATGCACCAAAATCAGCCTTAAGGCCCAAATATTTGATTAAACCATCCTTACACTGTATATGCATCTGTTTCGTGAAGAGCCTTCGCAATCTCTTTGTGCATCACTGATCAAAAAACAAAGAGCTTTTCTCAAAATTAAACTTTGGCCTGAACCAGCCGCATAATCCTCCAAAACCTCTAACAGACAAGGGGCTTCCTCTTCCAACGCTCGACATAACAAAACCAAATCATCACCAAAAAAAATAAGTGGGAGATAGTTACACCCCCAGTTCGAATTGGACACCATGCACCAGATTCCTAAATTCCTATCAACACCTTAAGTCCTTCGACACATATGAGGAACAAAAAAATAGATAATGGATCCTCTTGAGTGATCAAGACACTGAAACTATAGTAACACATTCCATAATCCAACCTCGGAACCGGCTTTCAAACCTCAACTTCCCCATCATGGCATCCAAAAAAGCCCATTTCACTCTGTCATATGCTTTAGCCATATCTAATTTCATAGCCATGTATTGTTGATCCGATCCCTGAGCGGTTTTGAGGGTATGTAGTATCTCATGTACCACCAAAATATTATCAGTAATTTGTCTCTCTGCAACAAAAGCCGATTGGTTCAGACTTACCACATGCAAGAGTTAACACCTTAGATATGATTTTATACACCACATTACATAAAGACATAGTCCGCTACTGCGTCATTCTTCTAGGGTTCTCAACTTTAGATATCAAGACAATGTGGGTGTGGTTGAACTTCCGAAGCATGCTCCCATAATGGAAGAAGGTATTAACCATCTCAAGAAGCCCAAAACTTTTGATATAAACTTCCAGTGAATCAGTCCAGTCCAGATGATTTACTAGGATTCAGTTGCTTGACAGCAGCCACCACTTCATTAGCTAAAATTGGCTTACTTAGAGAAATATTATCCTGGAACGAAACAATGGCATGTACACACTCCAGGATCTCATCAATACCCACCGGGTTAGCGGACGTGAATAGATCCTGAAAATATGATTCCACAATCCTCTTAATATCATATTCCTCCCCATACCAAATGCCACCTTGATCCTCTAGCCCATGCAACCGATTAATTCTTCTGCGAGATACGGTCTTGGAATGAAAAAACTTTGTATTCTTATCACCTTCTTGCAGCCATTCTACTCTGGACTTCAACTTCCAATATTGTTCCTCTTTTTGTAACTCAGTTTTGAGATCCTTTTCAAGCCTTTTGATCTTGTTGCCCTAAAAGACTGGACCTCGAAAAGCAGTGCACAGCTCCTCCCGTAAGTTGTCAATGTAAACTTTAGAGCTACGCCACTTCTGTCTTTTCCAATCCACAAGCCCCTTCCTTACCCATTTAAGCTTTTCAAACACCTGCATACTCTTTGATCCCTTAAACCCCCGACACAAACGCTCCTTGACCACAACCTGACATCGTTCCACCGTCCCCCATCGTTGATAAAAAATAAAGAGGCCTGCCCTACGTTGCAATGAGACCTAGGTATGAAGCACCAATATAGCATGATCCGATCCGGGTACTACTTGATAAACCACTTGGGCTTCAGGGTAAATACGCAGCCAGTGGTCATTGGCGAAACCTCTATCAAGTCGTTCATGAATACCCCCACCTTCCCTTTGATTCCTCGATATATATGGATATCCCTCATATCGCAAATCTAACATGTGACAATCTGAGACAAACCTATGAAAGTCATTCATAGTATGGTACGCGGTCTCTTGCCATCCTTTCT
This sequence comes from Prunus dulcis, assembly GCF_902201215.1. Lineage (NCBI taxonomy): Eukaryota > Viridiplantae > Streptophyta > Magnoliopsida > Rosales > Rosaceae > Prunus > Prunus dulcis. The sequence goes on along the minus strand of NC_047650.1, from coordinate 14,832,485 downwards.
TTGTCACATCAAGAATGTCATTGAAATCCCCATAACAAGACAACCCTCTCCACATGTATTAATTCGGTCCAACAATACCCTATTTGACACATTGGTGGGCACGATTCTAAATATCGACGGCAAGACAAAGGACACAATCAAAGCCCGTCTTGATTTGGAAAGAATGGGCATACGAAGAGGATTATGGATGAACAGGGACAGTGATAAAGCTAGAAGGGATCTTGCATTCTTTTCTCTGAAACCGAATGACAAAAAAGAGTTTCTAAAGTTTGTATCGTCTGTAAAGTTTCCTGATGGGTATGCTTCTAATATCGCCCGTTGTGTGAATGTTGACGGGGATAAATTTACTGGACTTAAGAGCCATGACTGCCATGTGTTTATGCAACGCCTACTTCCTGTGGGTATTCGACATCTATTGCCGGAAGATGTTGTGAAGCCAATCATGTTGTTGTCCAGATTTTTTTTCCCAACTGACGGCAAAAACATTGCGAAAGACAGACATATTGCAGTTGCGCCATGACATTGTCCAAGTCCTATGCAAGTTTGAGATGATATTTCCTCCAGCTTTCTTCACAAGTATGATGCACGTGATGGTTCACTTGCCAGAAGAGGCATTGCTTGCTGGTCCTGTCAACTATCGCTGGATGTATCCAATAGAAAGGTATATAATCCTTTTCGGTTGTGTATGCATCATTATCACAGGCTTGCTAAATTGTATCATATCTTTTTATTTTGACAGGCTTCTCGGAGAGCTGAAAAAAAGTGTACGCAACAGGGCGAAGCCGGAAGGATCAATTATAGAGGCTTGGGTTCAATATGAGTCGCTTACTTTCTGTGGAATGTATTTAAAAGATGTGGAGACGGCTTTCAATCGTCCTCAGCGTAATAACGAAGGAGGTATGAGAAAGGAAAAACTTTCTGTTTTTGCCCAAAGCGCACGGCCCTTTGGAGATCCTGGACGAGGAGAGTCGTTTTCTACAAATGACATGGAAGTAGCACATTGGTTCGTACTGAACAATTGTGATGAGATAATGGCATACTTAGATGAGCATGAAGAGATGATGAAGCGAGAACATCCATCACATTTAGTTGCCCATAAACAACGTGAATTGTTTCCACAATGGTTTTTGGAATCTGTAAGTTATAAGTGTTTTGTATTTGACAAATATAAATTTTAGTATTTAATTTTATCAGACTAACATGTGAATGGTTTTCTATTATATTAGGTGAATAAGTTGAAATCATCGAATTCCCCCATGTACAGTGATGAGTTATATAACTTGGCCTTCGGCCCTATTCGCGCTGAATTGTTTTTCGGTTGTTATATTAACGGTGTTAAATTTTTGGGGGCTGCACGAGATGACAAGTTGTGTACGCAAAACAGCGGTGTCCATGTCCCAGGTGGAGGCGAAAGTACAAACATTGATTTCTATGGCAAACTCACAAATGTCGTTCAATTGCTTTACAAAGATCGATACCAAGTGATCATGTTTAAGTGTCGATGGTTTGATAGCAACCCAAATAGGCCGGGAAGTGTTAAAATCGACCATGGCTTACTATCTCTGAACATTAACAGAACTTGGTATGATGACGACCCTTACATTTTGGCGAACATGGCAACACAAATTGTGTATCTAGATGACCCTAAAGCCGGGAGCAGCTGGAAAGTTGTTCAGAAGATGGATCATAGGAACGTGTATGCTATACTAGAATTAGACGGGAACATGACAACGACGTCGACAATGTGGCTGACCAACGTTTAGAATCATCAATGGAAAATGATGCGGATACACTTCGAGATACACATGTTATACAAGAACCGTTTCAAATTCAAGGAGTGTCTTCAATCGAAATACCGATTCAGTCAATTACAATTGACCTCGGGGATCTTCCAAGATTCGATGTTGCAGTGGGCCCGAGCAGCGAAGATGATGTAGTTATAGTAGACGAGGAGGAGGAGGAGGATTGGGAGACCGAAAGTGATGATAGCGACGATAACGAAAGTTATTATAGTTCAGATGATGAATAATTAAATTTTTTGTAATTTTATTATGTTTGTGTACAGACTTTGTGTAATACAAATGTTTGAATATATGTAGTACAAATATCCAAATCTTATATATGTGGACAACTGAAACATTATTCAAATAAATTTAGTTATAAAACATTGGTAAATCAATATATCCAAACCCTTTTAATAACAATTTGTAATTTTTTTTTTTTTTCACAAAACACATTTACAAAATGAAAATGATACAAAATTTGTTATAAAACATTGATAAATAATTATATCCAAACATTTTTATACAAAGTTTGAAAATTATTGACAATAAACATTTTTCAAATCTGAAAACACATGCGCGACGAAGTACGCATCGTCGTGCAATTTTTGCGCGACGACGGAACCTCGTCGTGCATAAGTTTGCGCGACCTATATCACAGTAGTCTCGTGCAGTTAAATTATTGCGCGACAAAGTGTCATGCGTCACGCGATGAACGTTTGCGCGACGTAAAACATTCCTTCGTCGCGCAAATATGTATATGATTTTACAATATATATTACATATACACATATATATTTGAAATTGACGATCGAGTTAGTTCATTGTATTCATATAGGGTCATGGAGTGTAGGTGTAAAAATTCATAAAAATCGGAATTAAAATAACCGTTAAATCATGAGTTTTCATTTATAACCGTTCAAAAGTTTTGTCCCGTTACTTGATCTCCGAATGTTTTTTTTTTTTGATTTTTGGGGTCTAAGATCTCGAAGTACAAATAAACAAGTTTGACGGTTGGATTGCTGAAACTACTTTCGTAGAATGCGTTTGCCATAGCAATCATATATTCACCAACAATGAATCGTTTACTTATACTTTCGTTAAACATAACATAACATTTTGTCGTATCACCCTAGTGTAAACATCTGAAATTGATGATCAAATTCACTAATTGTATTCATATAGGGTAAAGAAAAGTAGGAGTAAAAAATCTTACAAATCAGAGCTAAAATAACCGTTAAATCATGACTTTTCATTTACAACCGTCGAAAAGTTTCGTCCTGTTACTTGATCTCTTAATGTTTGTTTGTTTCGATTTTCGGCATATACGATCTCGAAGTATAAAAAAACAAGTTTACCGGTTGGACCACGAAAACTAGTTTCGGGTTTAGGGTTTCTGTGGTTTAGGGTTTAGGCTTTAGGGTTTAGGGTACAGGGTTTGCGCAACGAAAACACGCGTTTAGTCGCACAAAGCCCGCCTAGGACGGGCTTGCGCAACGAAAACACGTAAGCTTCGTCGTGCCATATCACCAGAACTTTCACCTTCCACTCGTCCTCACTCTGGACACTTAGTGAAAATTTTTTGGGTGTTTTGCGCGACGCTGTACTGTTCGTAGCGCAATCGCAGCCAGCCTTTCTCTTCGGAGGGTTTTTCCATATATTTTGGGTTACGAGTTTGTAAGGGCATTGCGTGACGAACAGTACTTCGTCGCGCAATATCAGCCAGAACTTTCACCCCCACTCTTCCTCCGTCTGGAGACTTAGTGAAAATTTTTTGGGTGCATAAGTTTGCGCGACGCTGTACCTGTTCGTCCCGCAATCGCAGCCAGCCTTAGTTCTCTTCGGACGGTTTTTCCATACATTTGATTTCGAGTTTTTAAGGACATTGCGCGACGACAACAGTGACCTCGTCGCGCAATATCAGCCAGAACTTTCACCCCCACTCTTCCTCCCTGGACACTTGGTGAAAAAAAATTTGGGTGGTTTTGCGCGACGAGAAGTGTTCGTCATCGAGCAATCGTAGCCAGGCCTTTCTCTTCGAATGGTTTTTTCCACATATTATTGAGGGTTTTTTGCGAGACATTGCGAGACGAAAGCCTTAAATATACGTCGCGCAAGATTTCAGTATCGCCCGCGAAACCCTAAATCCCAAATTTGGCTAATGCCAACATTGCGCGACGTACTGCTAATCCATGCGTCGCGCATGATTTCAATATCGCCCGCGAAACCCAAAATCCCAAATTTGGCCATGCCAACATTGCGCGACGTACAGCTCATCCATGCGTCGCGCAAGATTTGGATATCGCCGGCTAAACCCAAAATCCCAAATTTTGGCGGACTGCAAACATTGAGCGACGAAATGTTTTAGATCCGTCGCACAAGATTTCAATATCGCGAAGACGGAATAAATGTATTTTTCAACGCGCAATACCCATTGAAAATCTCTTGCGCGACGTGACGTTTGTCAATGCGTCGCGCAAGATTTCAATATCGCCCGCTAAACCCTAATTCCCAAATTTGGGCGGACTGGCAACATTGCGCGACGGAATAAACATATTTTTCGTCGCTCAATACCCTTTTAAAATTTCTTGCGCGACGTATTGATTGTTCTTCCCCAAAAACGAATAAAATTTCAGAAATTTTTGATGGCCTGATGGCCTCCTTCTTCCCCAGATTTCTGAAATTTTTCCTGCCGCCGTCTCTCTCCCCACCGCCACCGCTGCCTCCTACCTCGGTGGATTTGGACCGCGCCCGCCACATTGCTGGTACCCCGGAGCTCCCCCGCCGTCACCGTCGAGCCAGCCGCTGCGATTTCTTCGGTTTTCACCGAATCGGCTCCGCCGTGATTCTCCCTCCTCCGGCAACCAATTCCGACACCTGAGGTATGGTTTATGTCCTATTTTTCATGCTTTAGCTGATGGTTGGGTAGGATTTGTTGGATTATTGAGCTAGGCCGCTTGTTTTGAAACCCTAAGTTTCGGCCGGATTTTGAATTTCAATTCCGGCCACTTCCGGCCAGTTTTCGGGCTATGTCCGAGAACAAAAGTGGCCCCAAATGATGTTTTCAACCTAGGGTAGGAACCTTGGCCCTTAGTTTTACGAATTTTCCGGCGATTGGTATCGCTTTGGGGCGGCGCGTGGGGTGGCGCGTGGGGTATTGTAGCAGCCTGAATTAGGTCCCAGTGCAATCCTTTAGTTGTCACGAGCGCATAGGTGTTTTTGGATTGGAATTTGGTTGCCGTTTGCGTCTCGAACGGATTTTGCCTATTGTGCGATTTCCGGGGTTGTTATGTTCGGACCGTTGGATCGAACTCAAACTCACGTATGGTGTAGGTTGTATTTCTTGGATCGTCTAGGATTTGACGGATCGTGGATCGGAGTCCCGGATACTCCGAACTCGCAAACCCTAGGTCAATAATCTGAATTGTATCATATCAACATCGGATATTCGTATATTTTATTAATTCGTTTCTGTATTTATGAAATTGTGCAGATGTCAGACCTGATTAGACGTCGTAGGGCGGTGACGACCACGCAGAGTTCGGAGCCCCCGACTCAGCCGACATCTGCTGACATCTGCTGCCACTGCGCCAGCACTGATGGACCACTTGGCAGTTGGACCTGCGGGGTCCCAGGCGCCTGCCTCATCAGCGTCATCAGTGGCGCAGCCTGTTAGCGCCAGGCGGCGTCATTGGCCCGCCAGCACCATCGACACCACATCCACGGATGCGTCGGGGTCACAGCCAGGTATAGCTTTCCATTTGATTCAGTTAATTTTATTTTTTATTTCTTCTTGTTGTTTTTTAATTTTTGTGTGTGTGTATTTGATTGTTAAATTTGTTTTTTATTTAACATTCATGTCATCTTTCTTTGCAGCAAAGAAGAACACCCGAGGGCCGTGTCGGCAATTGAAGACGGCGAAGGTCACCCGGGTGACCAACAGTCGTATCAACATCGGATACGATGAGCGACATCGGGCTGCACCGACGGCGGAGTTGCATAGCTCCTTGGCCCACGACATTGGTCATGTCATTCGGAGCTATTGCCCGATGCAATGGAAGTCTTGGAAGGTGATGCCTGACAAGACCAAGACTGCGGTTCGCGGCCAGTTGTCGGTATGTAGGCCTTTTCATTCTTTTTCTTTCAAACGTAGTTTTTATATTATTTAAATGTATGTAATTAATTTATTGCAGACGAACTACAACTTGGAGGACCTTGACGAAGAGTCGTTGGCGTATGTCAACAGACTCTTCTCTGAGAGGTACAAGCAGTGGAAGAGCGACTTGCACCACCATTTTGAGGCGTTCGATGATCCGCAAGTCGCTCTTCAAGAGGGTTGCCCGAAAGAGCTTGAGGGGCGGGAGGATAGTTGGGCGTGGCTCTGCGCTCATTTTCAGGCGCCCGCTTTTGTGGTAATTTTTTATATTTTATTTTATTTTCTTACAAATGTTTTTTTTATTTTTTATATTTAATTTCAATTTCAACTAATACGTTTTATTTTTTGTATAACAGAATAAAGCCAAAGTCAATAAGGGCAATAGGAAGAAGAAGACTCTTCTCCATCATTCGGGTTCCAGGCCCTTCTCCTATCGGATGGATGCACGGCGTCAGGTAATAATAGAATAATTTTTATTTAATTTTTTACTTTTTCATTATTCTTAATTTATTTTGTCGTTCTAATATTTGTCTTCTTTTGTTCAATTTAGGGGGGGTCCAAATTCCCAGAGATCGACGTCTTTGGCGACGTTTATGTTCGGCCAGGGAATGAGTTGGCCGAGTCCCTTCATGTAAGTATTATTTAATTTTAGTTCTTATGTTACGATTCAACTTTAAAGTTCATTATATGAGTGTTTGAATTTATATTTTATGTTATGCTAAACAGATGATGATGGTGGAGAGGAGCCAGTTGGTTCTTCAGGAGTCCGCCTCCCAACTTCCTCCCGATACTCCGATCGAGTCTGTGGATCCCCCACAGGATGCTGGGTTTCAGATCTTGACGGAGACATTGGATCAGACTCTAGGGAGGAGACCGGGGACATATTTTCGAGGGATGGGGAATGCCAGCGGAGGGAACCCAGACCCCGTTCATCAGCGCAGTCAAACAGTCAGGTCACTGCTTTGACAGCACAGGTGGCCACTCTTCAGAGCCAGATGTCGGTCATTCTGCAGTCCCTCGCACAGTCCCGCATTCCAGTCCCGCATTTTGATGCGCCGACCTCCGAGCCCGTCCATCCCGAGCATCCACACCAGATGCCGGCCCCTGTAGACCCCCAGACCTCTGAACCGCATGTGCCAGACGATAATGTAGATTTTGGAACTTTATTCGATTAGTTTTTTTATTTTCGTAATTATTTTTTAAATCTTTCTCTTGTAGCACACATTTATTTTATAAAATAAATTTTTTTTTATTGGAATTTCATTTTGTTACCCAAAAAAAAAAAAACCAAATTTATTTTTTTATAAAATAAAACAAAAGTTATATTATAATTATATATTAGTTTTGCGCGACGAATGGTTTTTCGTCGCGCAAATGTATATATCTGAAAAAATAATGGTTCATTTTTTAATTACGAATAATTATTTTTGCGCGACGAAAGTTTTCGTCGCTAAAATAGATTACTGCGACAACAGCATTGCGTCGCGCAAATTTTGTGGGCACGTGCCGAGCGACGCAGTGCACCGTCGCGCAAAAGTTTACGCCACAACATAGTTTCGTCGCGCAATACGTGTACAATGGCGCGGCGATGAACTCCTGGTGCCGCAAATGTCTACGAGATGTCTTGCGCAACGACATCTATTCGCCGTGCATTGTTTTGGCGACGAATCAGGTTTCGTCGCGCGTAATTTTGTGCGACGAATGATTGAGTCGTCTCTGAACTTTTTCTGTAACGAAGGATAACCGTTGCACAAAAATGCGCGACGAGTGATATTATCTGTCGCGCAAAGTCTTTCTTCACGACCTTTGCGCGACAGATTACGCGCAACGAGCTTTCTGTCGCGCTTTTATTTGTGCGACTACATGTTAGTTTGCGAGACGAAATTTAGTTCGTCGCGCAAATACTAAAATGTAGTAGTGGTTTGAACCGGTGTATCGCCGTCGTCGAGCCGCCGTCTCCGCCGCCCAAACCCAATGAATCAGGTAAACCTCATCCATTTTCTGAGTTCTAGCTACCTGTTGCATAGGTTTGGATCAATTCGTTGTCTAGAAACCGATTTGAAAAACTAGATTTTGGCCGGATTTCAAAGTGAAATTCCAACCGGTTGCCGTCCGAATTGGACCTCCCTGTAGTTGAATGAAATGATCCTTACCTCGAGAAGTATCTAGGATAGGAAGGGTGAGCTCGGGTGTGGAGTTTTTCCGTTGCCGGAATTTACAATGCACAACCATGCGCTGCTGGCGCGTGTGGAGGCGCGTGGGTTAGGGTGGTGAAGCTGCATTTTGTCCCAATGAGATCCTTAGGTTGTCACGAGTGCATAGGATTTTGCGGATCTAAATTTGGATGTCGTTTGACTATCGAACGGATTTTTGCATATTGTGTGTTATCCAGGTTCGATAGGTTCTGATATTTGGATCATTTTTCAATTAAAATATGTTGTTCTAGATATTCCTAGGATCGTGTAGGACTTCACGGATCATGAATTGGAGCTCCGGATGTTCCGATTCAATAATTCAAAGTTTGTGGGTTAGCGATAACCGTCTAATCGTGCGCGATTCCTAAACCTATAACAGGACCTTAGGATACTTCGTTCAACGGACATGTACTGGGAACTTGGGGATTTAAGTATTTAATTTGTGAATTCTGCTTCGAAGTAATTTTATATTAATTAAGGGTTCGTATATTGAAATAGGTGCTCTGACTGCATGTACTCAACAGGCAGGACCCTCTCGTGGTCAGGCACCATGGGAATACTTGTGAGTGGACTTTGTTTTCAATCATACGTATGGTTTTATTGATGAAAGATTTATGCATAATGTTTTAAATGGTATATTGAATATTTTATATTCAAATGTTGAATTTGATGTTTGTATGGATTTTGAGGAAGTTCTGTATATATTGTCTATAGGTGGGGTATTTGGGTTGTTGAGGTGAGTTTGTGGAAGAACTTGAATATGAGGGGTTGTTGAGAGAAGTTGTATGATTATACTATGTAAGTACCTTCCTCAGTTACTAGGCTTCCCACACGTGGCGTTGGATGTTCTGGCGTGTGAGACACTTCCCATACGCGGCGTTGGAATTTCCGACATATGGGAAGATTATATATATTGCTTGGCATCATCACACATGGCGTTGGATGTTCCGGTGTGTGATGATGTAGTCTGCGCACGTAGGACATAGTATTGGAGCTACACATGGCGTTGGATGTTCAGGTGTGTGAGCTATGGAGTTTCGTCCTCCGGTTGGATCGCTCATCCCTAGATGTAGGATAGCACCTAGAAATCCTGCGGACTAGTCAAACGATCCCGCAGTTGGATTGTTTCCCCGGTACCTAGGTGGTGTGATGAGTATATTGTATAGTTATTTATATATATATATATATATATAGTTGTGAGTGTGAAGAAATTAAAGTCTATACAGTGGGTTGGTAGGAGTAGTAAAATTGTGGGCATGAGGTTTATGGATGGAGTGATTTGTGGTTTTAAAGTGTTTTCAATGAAGTATGTTTTTGAGCATTTAATTATGAATTGTGAACCTGCATGTCTTGAGCATTATTTTTACACGGTGGGGTTACTATGTTGTTTTAAATGCAAATCTTGTTTTTGTCCACTCACATGTTTTCTGTTTTGCGGCCCCCAGCCAGTAATCACTCTAGGAAGGTTGCAAGCTGTGTTCGAAGACTGAATCATTTACATCAATAGACTTTGAGTAATTTCCTTCTACTCGACTGTTCTTGTAAACTAAATTCAGTAGATGCTCTGTTGTTGCCCATGCTAGATTTTACTTGTGAGGCCGGAGGCCATCTAATATGTTTTGTTGTATGTTGAAAGCATGCTGCTGGTTGGGATCTTATTATGTGTTTTATGCAGGTTAAATTTTTATTGGGTTTGCTCAATTTATAGGGGAGACTTTGCCAAAATTTTGGTAGAGTCTCGGTTTTTTTGTAAGTGGGCCCGGCATCAGGGTGATGTTGGTAACAAAGACGGGGTCAGCACCGGTTTCCAGGACATTCCAGGGCGGGTCCTGTCAGCTTGGTATCAGAGCATTAGGTTCATTTTCCTTCGACTTTTGCACTTTTGTTGCATTGTTGATTTAATGATTTTATGGTTTCTTTGTGTATAACCATGTCAGCTCGCAGAGCTAGAACAAGAGGTCAAGATCAGAGATGGGGGCCAAATCCGCCACCTTTATCTCCTTCACCACCTCCGTCACTACCAGTGCCTTCGCCTCCACCATCTCCACCTGCCGGAGATAATGCTTTGGATATAAGGCATGTACTTAGCCAGTTTACCTGCATCATGGCTACAGCTTTGTGGGGAAAGCGTGGTACAGAAAGTTCTGAAATTAAAAAGGTTAAGGAACTTGGAGCAAGAGAGTTCATGGGTAGCACAGACCCAGCGGAAGCCGAGTCATGGTGTAAACACGAATTTTCTGCGACAAATGAGACAAGAACACGTGTACAAAATAATATTTGTATTTATGAAATTTAGGGTTACAATCTCTGTATTGAATCCTCTGATTCGATCTTCAAAGTGTTTAAAGAAAATTTGTGTTTGATACAAGGGTCGTAGAGACTTGATCTTGATCAAACGGGTAGCACGAAGCTTGTTTGGTGTTTGGGATTTTTCTAGGGTGGAGGAACCGGCACGTATTTGTTACGCTTGGTGGCTCTTCCAAAGTGGGGAAGAATGCAGAGAGTTTTCTGTTTCTTCTGAATGTTAGGTTTTTCTGACCCCTTCTTTCTTCTTGAGGCCTCCTATTTATAGGCTTTTGTAGGATGCTTGACCTAAATAACTTTCCCTATTTAAAACCTTGTTTTGTGGGATTTTGATTTGATTTAAATCAATTCCCACAATCTGGCAATTTAACCAGATTATCCTCAATTCATTGACTTGATTAAATTTTTAATTTAAATAAAGTCAATCACAGAAGATTCTTTCCCTTAATTTTGTCTTCACCTTGAACCGTTTGATGCACTCCGTCAGATGTCGCCACGTGTCACTTTTTGACAACTAATCCGATTTTGATGAGTCACACGCCATATGGTTGAATTATGAGGCCCACAATTCAATCCACTGAACCCTAGTTATTTTCTTGTCCAATGGAATTTATTGCGCTAAAATTCCTTTATCTACAAATTGCCCCCACTTCATGATGCACTGTAGATATGTGCTTGTCACATGTAGGAGGTGCAGCTTGAAGTATTCCTTCTCTTGTTTTTTCTTTTTTCTTTTTTGTTTTTTGGGAGTGATATTATTAACCTTAATAATATTCCATATTCATCACTCAATTTCCAATGTTGGCTTTCTACTTTCAGCGTTGGTTTCTTTTTTCTTTTTTTTCTTTTTTTCTTTTTTTTGTTTTGTTTTTTGTTTTTGGGGTGATATTATTAAGCTTAATAATATCCAATTTTGTTAAGATCTTATGCGACAAGAAACAAAATCCAATATTTTCCAAAACTGGGAATAAGAAACCCTAGCATCACCAGGAGCTTTAATGGCCTTTGGCTTCTTTAAATTGCACTACGCTGATGGACATTGAGATTAACCAAATAAAACAGCAAAGACTCCTCTTGTTGGCGAGAAGGTTTACGACTTTGAAGTTTGCGTTATCTGAATTCTCATCAACCAAAGTGGTGAGAGTTGGCTTCTTTTCCTTCAGTGTTTGAAATTTCTTTCGCACAGCGGCAAGAACCCACCTTTTTGGGCCTATCAAGAAGCTTGCTGGTTGAATTTCTTTGGAACAATAGCAACTTTTAATTCACTTTTGGCAATAGCAACTTTTAATTCACTTTTGGCTGTGCTTGCGTCAGTTTTTGTTTCTTTTTTTTTGTTTTTGTTTTTTTTTTTGAAAGCATAATTGGAATTGAGAAGGGCTAGCAGGTTCAAACCTGCGTGCATTTGTTGGAGGGTTGCTAGGTTGGCAGGCTTGAGCCTGCATGCGTTGGGCTTGAAGTGGAAAATTGGCCTTGGTCTGCAACGTGGGCTCACGCTAGGAGAAGCTGCACTGGGCCTTGGCACGATGTGGGCTTGAGCTGGGCATGCTGGATCTAGAGTGAGCAGGCCAGGCGTGACATGGGCTCGAAGTGGAGGTAGGGAAGCGCTGGGCTGCTCATGTTGAGACGCGAACTAGGCCTGGCGTGACATGGGTTGCCCGCTAGAGGAGGCGCTGGGCTTCGTGCGCTAGAGAATGGGCCTTGTTGGCTGGTGTTGGGCTACGTAAGAGGAGGCACTGGGCTTCGTGCTGGCTGGCATTGGGCCTGCGCTGGAGCATCTGCTGGGCCTTCGTGATTGCTGAGCTGGAGAAGTGTGTAGACTGGGCTGCCTCCTTTAGCTTGGGCTGGTCCAAACAGCTCAAAATAACCTCTCTTTTTTCTTTTTTTCTTTTTTCACTGCTACACATCTATATATATATATATAATAGGTACTTTGAAAGAAAGTGAAGAACATAGACGTCCTATACTGCTTGGGTTTGATCCATTTCTCCAACTTGGTGATAGCCCGCTCAAGCGCTTGGGCTTTACGTAGGAGAAGACAAGCGAAGAACGTTGACGTCCTATACCACTTGGGTTTGATCCATCTCTCCGACTTGGTGATAACCCGCTCAAGCGCTTAGGCTCTACGTGAGTGGAAGACGAGTGAAGAACGTAGACGTCCTATATCGCTTAGATTTGATCCATCTCTCCGACTTGGTGATAACCCGCTCAAGCACTTAGGCTCTACGTGAGTGGAAGACGAGTGAAGAACGTAGACGTCCTATATCGCTTGGATTTGATCCATCTCTCCAACTTGGTGATAACCCGCTCAAACGCTTAGGCTTTACGTAGTGGAGGACGAGCAAAGAATGTAGACATCCTATACCGCTTGGGTTTGATCCATCTCTCCAATTTGGTGATAACCCACTCAAGCGCTTATGCTTTACGTAGTGGAGGACGAGTAAAGAACGTGGACATCCTATACCGCTTGGGTTTGATCCATCTCTCTGATTTGGTGATAACCCACTCAAGCGCTTAGGCTTCACGTATTGGAGGACATCCAACTTGATCGAGCGCAAATACTTTCACCAAAGAAATGATCCTTAGTGAAGCAGCTCGATGTTGAACGAAAGATGTTAATGTAGCCCTAATGGGGTGAATTGGAAGTCGAATAGTGCCAAACTAATGAGAAACTCCAAATTTATTTTATTATGTGACTGAACTCAAAGTGGTCTCATGAGCTGTCTACGTACCCTTCTAGGAAAAGAAGAGATCAAGTCATGACGTAGTTCAATTTTTTTTTTTTCAGTTTGCAGTTTTGGCTCATGCAAGCGAGTGAGCATTTGGTGCCTTGTGCATTTTTGGCTCTTGCAGGCGAAGGAGCGTTTTGGTGCCTTGTGCAGTTCAGGCTCATTCAGGCGAATGAGCATTTGGTGCCTTGTGCAGTTTAGGCTAGTGCAGGCGAACGAAGGAGCGTTTGGTGCCTTGTGTAATTTTGGCTCGTGCAGGCAAATGAGCATTTTGGTGTCATGTGCAGTTTAGGCTCGTGCAGGTGAATAAGCACTTGGTACACCGTGCAGTTTCGGTTAGTGCAGGCAAATGAGCATTTGGTGCCTTGTGCAGTTTAGGCTCGTGCAGGCGAACGAAGGAGCGTTTGGTGCCTTGTGCAGTTTTGGTTCGTGCAGGCAAATGAGTGTTTTGGTGCCTTGTGCAATTTAGGCTCGTGCAGGCGAACGAAGTAGCGTTTGGTGCCTTGTGCAGTTTTGGCTCGTGCAAGCGAACGAAGGAGCGTAAGGTGCCTTGTGCATTTTTGGCTCGTGCAGGCAAAGGAGCATTTGGTGCCTTGTGCAGTTTAGGCTCTTGCAGGAAAATGAGCATTTTGGTGCCTTGTGTAGGCGAACGAATGAGCGTTTGGTGCCTTGTGTAGTTTTGGCTCGTACAGGCAAAGGAAGGAGCGTTTGGTTGAATTTGTGTCAAGCGAAGTAAGAAGTATCCCCTTTATGTTTTTCACCTCGGGAGGTGCTCGACACATTATTCTTGAAGAATCCCTTGGGGAAGAAGTCATGTAGCATGATGGGGCTAGGCGACCTTTGTTTCAAGAGTTCATCTTTTGGAACCATTTTGTTCATATTTGATAATTCATTTCCTCTATGCCTTTTATGTGATTGAGGAGAACTTCTTTTGCTTACAAATCTTTTTGATCGAGGAGTTCTTGGCAAAGGTGCACTCTTATGTAACTTCTTCCGAGTAGCCAATGCCCATCCTTCATTATCGTCATCGAATGAATCGACACTACTTTGACTTTTCACTCCAACACACTCATACGGATTGAGTTGATGGGTTTCAGAGAATGCCCCCAGTGATTGAAGTGAGGGCGAATGTGCCGAACCAGATAAGACAAACGAGATCGTAGCATGGTTAGACTCTACCACCTTGTCAAGATCCATTTCGATTCTTCCTTGTTGTGCCAACTTCATGATGAGATCTTTCAACACGAAGCACTTTTCCACTGGGTGATTGATGACACGATGGTACATGCAGTATTTCGGGTGGTTAATATGATTCATCTCTTCAGGGCGTTTGCACTCAGGTAACTCAATCACCTTCTTCTCAAGTAAGTCTTCCAGCATGCCTTCTACGTCAGAGTCTGGAAAAGGATACTTCTTCTCCTTCATTTCTTTTAGGGTGTGTCGTCGTGGTTCTTGATCTTGAGTCGACTCGGCCTTCCTCGCATCTTTCTTGCCTCGAGTGGAAATCTTCATTGGAGTAGCACTGATCGTCATTGACTCCAAGATGCGTGTCCTCAAAGAGTCTGCCCCATTTCTCGACGACTTGTCATTTCGATGATCACTCACCATTTCCTTTCTTCCATCGTGATTAGCGATACTTAGCTCTATGTCATGCGCACGAGTGGTCAATTCTTCAAAGGTACGGGGTTTGATCCCTTGAAGAATGTAGAGCAGACCCCAATGCATACCTTGAATGCACATCTCTACAGCCGATAACTCTGAGACTCGATCTTTGCAGTCGAGGCTTAATGAACGCCAACGATTGATGTAGTCAACAACAAGTTCGTCTTTTCGCTGCTTTGTGCTAGTGAGCTCTAGCATGCTAACTGAGCGACGAGTGCTATAGAAGCGGTTGAGGAATTCTCTCTCCATTTGTTCCCAACTGTCAATTGACTCAGGTTCCAAGTCAATGTACCAGTTGAATGCAGTGCCTCGGAGTGATCGGACAAATTGCTTCACGAGATAATCGTCGTTAGTGCCAGCGCTGTTGCACATCTCGATGAAGTGGGCAACATGTTGTTTAGGGTTACCTTTTCCATCAAACTGCATGAACTTTGGAGGTTGATAGCCCGTTGGCATTCGAAGGTTGTCTAACCTTTTGGTGTAAGGCTTGGAATAGATAAATGTATCTTGAGAAGGCCCACCATATTGAGCCCTGATGGTGTTCGTGATCATGTCCTGAAGTTGTTGGATAGATAAAGAACCCACCGAGGCTGTGTTGCCTTTTCCGTGCGACTTATCACCCGACTCTGTTTCATGACCCAATCCTTTCTCGCTGGATTCAGCTTCATGATGTGATTCTTTCTTATGCACGTCTTGACTAGGTTCCTTATCTTGATGTGTCTCCCACTTGTTAATGAGAGAAGCAATCTGCACATCCTTCTCCTCGACCATCTTAGTCAGTTTGGTGACCGCTTCGCTCATATGGGCCAGCTGTTCTTCAATAGACATAGCTCCCGTCACCATGACCTGCATAGCCATAGAATAAGACTCACCTACGGATGCCGAGGTAAGCTTCTTCTGTTGATCGTCAGGCGGGGATCCATGGTATGAGCCTGTGCTCGAGTCAGCGTCTGAAACAGGCGAGAGTGAGCGTTCTCTTGAATTCTTCGAACCCGAAAAACTCCTCCCTTCACTCCGAGAGTTTCTCTCATCCGCCCGAGAGGTATTCTTCTTTTGCCCCAATGAGGCCAAATTGATAACCGGTTCACGCCTTCGGTGAACATCTTTCGCCTTGGCTTGAGTCGGTATGGAAGTAACATGTTGAGTTGCGGATATCGCCTTGGCCTTGCTCCGGGTGACGACCCCAGCAGAATCTCCGCTTGAGAAGGAGGCGCTCACGCTTTTGCCTCTCGTCGCGGGAACGGATTGAATCTTCTTGGAAGCCATCGTTTTTGGTGTGTTGATTGATTTTGGAACTGGAGAAAGAGATGAGAGGCAGAGATGGTCCCACCGGGCGTGCCAAATTTGTAAACACGAATTTCCTGCGACAAATGAGACAAGAACACGTGTACAAAATAATATTTGTATTTATGAAATTTAGGGTTACAATCTCTGTATTGAATCCTCTGATTCGATCTCCAAAGTGTTTAAAGAAAATTTGTGTTTGATACAAGGGTCGTAGAGACTTGATCTTGATCAAACGGGTAGCACGAAGCTTGTTTGGTGTTTGGGATTTTTCTATGGTGAAGGAACCGGCACGTATTTGTTGTGCTTGGTGGCTCTTCTAAAGTAGGGTGAAGAATGCAGAGAGTTTTCTGTTTCTTCTGAGTGCTAGGTTTTTTCTCTGACCCTTCTTTCGTCTTGAGGCCTCCTATTTATAGGCTTTTGTAGGATGCTTGACCTAAATAACTTTCCCTATTTAAAACCTTGTTTTGTGGGATTTTGATTTGATTTAAATCAATTCCCATAATTTGGCAATTTAACCAGATTATCTTCAATTGATTAACCTGATTAATATTTGATTTAAATCAAAGTCAATCACAGAAGATTCTTTCCTTTAATTTTGTCTTCATCTTGAACAGTTTGATGCACTCAGTCAGATGTCGCCACATGTCACTTTCTGACAACTAATCCGATTTCGATGGGTCACAAGCCACATGGTTTAATTATGAGGCCCACAATTCAATCCACTGAACCCTAGTTATTTTCTTGTCCAATGAAATTTATTGTGCTAAAATTCCTTTGTCTACACATGGATTACAAACATGGAGAGAATTTTTGAGGTTCTGGCGTGCCCAGTTGGGGATAGAGTCCGCTTGGCTACTTTTCTGCTGAAAGGAAATGCATACCACTTGTGGAAAGCTGTGGAAAGAGGTTATGAGAATCCGGCTGCTATAAACTGGGAAGAATTTCAACAGGTCTGCTCAGAGCAATTTTACCCACCTTCCTACAGACATGCAAAGAAGTCAGAGTTCCTGTATCTGAAACAGGGGTCTATGTCGATGGTGGAGTATGAGCACAAGTTTAATGAGCTGTCTAGATTTGCTCCAGAGCTGGCGGCCACTGAGGACGACAGATGTAGACGGTTTGAGGAAGGATTATGTTGGAAAATTCAGGCAGTGGTTACTGCCAACACTTATCCAAATATGAGGGCTTTGGCTCAGGCAGCTAAAAGGGTGTCGAGGAAACTCAGTGGGAGTGCTGGCAGGCGCCGTAGAGATACATCAGGATTTGGTGGGCCCAGTCAGGGTCCATCAAAGAGAGGAGGATCTAGTTCCAGTTCTGCTAGTGGCGGATGGTCAGGAGGACGGGGATCTAGTTCTAGTAGTGGGAGATCCGATTCTCGTCCAGCATGGACTCAGTATTCAGGGCCGCAGTCTACAGCTAGCACAGCCAGGGCTCCTTCCAGGCAGACTGGGTTGACATGTTTTAACTGTGGGCAGGTTGGGCATATGGTGAAGGATTGTTCTAGCTATACTCAGGGAGGTGGACAGAGTCAGAGTAATAGCCTGACATGCTACTTTTGTGGGCAAGTGGGGCATACTAAGAGAAACCGCCCAATTATACTCCAGAGTGATACAGTAGTCCAGGGGACTGGGGCCCAACATGGGCGGGGAAGTATGGGCCAAAATCAGAGTCAAAGTGGTGTTTCTTCCTCTGTGGTAGGGTCATCTATAGTCGGGTACCGTCATCTTCTAGGGGCAAGAGTGGTAGGCAATAAAAGGGTCTGCATGGGCGTTCCACTACTCAGGGCAGAGTGTTTTCAATGACTCAGTAGGAAGCACATGCCACCCCGGACGTGATTACTGGTATGATTCCGATCTTTGGTTATCTTGCACGTGTTCTAATTGATCCGAGGGCCACACACTCCTTCGTAGCACACAACTTTGTACCGTATGTCAGTGTTAGACCCACACCTGTGACAGAAAGTTTTAGTATTTCCCTACCTACGGGAGAAGTCTTGTGCGCAGGCCAGGTGTTCAAAAATTGTTTTGTCCAAGTAGACGATGCATGGTTGGAAGCCAACTTGATTCCTTTAGATTTGGTGGATTTTGATATTATATTGGGGATGGATTGGCTAGAGAAGCATCATGCATCAATGAACTGTTTCCGGAAGGATGTAACACTTCGGAGTCCAGGGCAACCTAAATTTACCTTCTGTGGGGAGCGTAGAGTTCTTCCTACTTGTCTTATTTCTGCTATCACAGCCAAGAGGTTACTCAAGAAGGGTTGTGAAGGATATTTGGCTCATATTATTGATAGTTGAGAGATCACCCTGTATCTGGAAGATATCCTTGTTGTTTGTGATTTTCCTGATGTCTTTCCAGATGATCTCCCTGGTTTACCCCCTGAAAGGAAAATCGAGTTCATTATCGAACTTCTTCTAGGCACCAACCCTATCTATCAAACTCCCTATAGGATGGCACCAGCTGAGCTTCGGGAGTTGAAGACTCTGTTGCAGGAGTCAGTGGATCTTGGGTTCATTCGACCCAGTGTTTCTCCATGGGGTGCACCGGTGTTGCTCGTGAGAAAAAAACATAGGACCATGAGGTGATGTATTGATTACCGGCAGTTGAATAAGGTGACAGTACGTAACCGATATCCTTTGCCTCGGATAGATGATTTGTTCGATCAGTTGAAGGGTGCCAAGTATTTCTCTAAGATTGATCTGAGATCAGGATACTATCAATTGAGGATCAGAGAAGAGGATATTCGTAAGACAGCATTCAGAACGCAGTATGGACATTAAGAATTTCTGGTGATGCCTTTTGGACTACTAATGCTCTAGCAGCATTTATGGACCTCATGAACAGAGTGTTCCGACCATACTTGGATCACTTTGTGATTGTGTTCATAGATGATATCTTGGTTTACTCCAAGACTTTGGAAGGGCATAAGAAGCATCTAAGGTTGGTCTTGAGGACTTTGAGGAGGAAGCCGCTTTATGCCAAATTTAGTAAGTGTCAGTTCTGGCTGGACAGAGTGGTATTCCTCGGACATGTAATTTCAGCTGAAGGGATTTATGTGGATCCGCAGAAAGTTGAAGCTATTGTGAATTGGGTACAACCCACAAGTGTAACTGAAATACAGAGTTTTCTAGGGTTGGCAGGCTACTATCGTCGATTTGTGGAAGGGTTATCTTCGATAGCAGCACCTCTCACGCTGTTGACGAGGAAAGATGTTGCATTTGAGCGGACGAAAGAGTGCATACAGAGTTTTCAGGAGTTGAAGAAGCGGTTAACCACCGCACCTGTTTTGGCTCTTCCGGATAATTCGGGGAACTTTGTGATCTACATTGATGCATCTTTGCAAGGTTTGGGATGTGTTATGATGCAACATGATCGGGTGATTGCTTATGCCTCAAGGCAACTCAAGAAGCATGAGCAGAATTATCATGTCCATGATTTGGAACTTGCTGCAGTAGTGTTCGCTCTCAAGATTTGGCAGCATTACTTGTATGGTGAGACGTCTCAGATTTTTACTGATCACAAGAGCCTCAATTATTTCTTCACTCAAAATGAGCTTAATATGAGACAACGGCGTTGGTTGGAATTGATTAAGGACTATGACTGCACGATTGAGTATCATCCAGGCCGAGCTAATGTGGTTGCAGATGCACTGAGTAGGAAGACTACTAGAAGTTTAGCTCATCTCAGAACAGCATATGTTCTGTTGTTAGTGGAACTACGGAAGGATGGAGTGGAGTTGGGAATGACTCAACGGGGTGGAATTTTTGCTAGCTTACATGTGAGACCCATTCTGGTGGAGCGGGTAATTGTAGCCCAGTTGGGAGATCCAACACATTGTAGAATAAAGGGAGAAGTGGAAAATGGTACACGGAAGGATTATGCAATAAGGGGAGATGCAGCGTTGGTAACAGGAACTCGTCTCTGTGTACCTAAGAACGATGACTTGAAAAGGGAAATCGTGGAGGAAGCTCACTGTTCCACTTACACTATGCATCCAGGAAGTACCAAGATGTTTCGGACCCTACGAGAATATTTCTCATGGCCGCATATGAAGGGAGACATTACCAAGTATGTGAGCAGATGCTTGTTTGTCAACAAGTGAAGGCAAAGCGACAAAAAAACCGCTTCCGATTCCTGCATGAAAATGGGAACGTGTTACCATGGATTTTTTTTTCAAGCTTCCCCGTACTTCTAAGGGACATGATGAAATTTGGGTGATAGTTGATAGACTCACCAAGTCAGCCCATTTCCTACCCATCAAGGAGACTTATTCTTTGACGAAGTTGGCGATACTCTTTGTGGATAAGATTGTAAGATTACATGGAACACTTGTGTCCATTGTATCGGTCAGGGATGCTCGGTTCACATCTCGATTCTGGAGGTGTTTGCAGGAAGCTATGGGTACTAGGTTGCAGTTCAGCATAGCTATTCACCCACAGACTGATGGGCAATCAGAAAGGACCATCCAGACTCTAGAGGATATGTTGAGGTCATGTGTGTTGCAGATGAAAGATGCATGGGATAGTCACCTTGCCTTGGTGAAATTTGCGTATAACAACAGTTATGCATGGGATAGTCTTCCTCGAGTATTGAGATGCCTAAACTGGTATTTTTGGGCAGGTTGTACTAGGACGAATTCGTAGACACGCGGTAGGCCTGAATTGGAGTTATAAAGTGGAAATGGCGATCAAAATACTTTCAGTGGCAAAACTGTAAATATTTCAAAAAGTTTGGTAAAAATCAAATGTGAAATCGAGCTTGATTCTTCTATTGTTTCTCATATTAAAATTTTGTTTGTTTGCGAATTTACATATCAATTTTAAGATTTGGATACATACTTTGGGTAATGTTATTCTGATTTTTTTTTTCCCGAAGGTAATTGTGGGAGTAAATTTCCCCCAAAAGAATATTCGCCAAAGATTCCTTCGTCTTCTCCGCCTCTCTTTCTCCCTGCAAAACAGATCGGAGTAAAAGACCACACCCGGGGGGTGTTGGCCAAAGGCCCTTCGATGCCTAAGTTAGGTAGGGTAATTCAAGGAAAACCGGGTGGCCGGAGCCGTGTGTGGTGGCCGGAGCCTTGTGTGAGAGAGAGAAAGAGAGGAGGTTGCTAGGGTTTTTAAGAAATAACTTATGCAGAGTTTGAGTAGGAATTCTGACGTCCCCCAACCATTGTGTGTGGCTATGCTTTTATAGAGGTCTCGGAAGCTAGGGTTTCAGAGGAATAATTCCGTAGATGGAAGGGAATTATTCCTCCCCTTTTTGGAATTGATTTGATTTAATTAGGGATTTGATTAATTAGGGTAAATCAAATCCTTAATTGTGGTAGGTATCAATCAATCCTGATTCAATTTAGGCAATTCCTCATTTAATTGGGGATCGTGGTAATTAACCAAATCAAATCTCAACCTAATTAGGTAATGTTCAATTTAATTGGAAAATTCCCAATTAAATTGAGTAACTCCTAATTAGGTTGATTGATTCCCAATTTGGTCAAATAATCCCCAAATGGTAGGAATTATTTGACCTAGGGTTTGATTTAATTAGGTTCCCACAAATGCCCCCCAACTTCTGCATGGCGCGTGGTGGCATGTAGGAGATGTAAATTATCCGTTGGGCTGTCCAGCTGTAACTGGGCTTCCTTCGTGGACTTGGGCTCCTGCGTAGAGGAGGTGTTTGACTTGCCAATTTTATGAACTCCCAGGTTGGAAAGAATTTGTGATTCCTTGTAGGTCAAGGAATTTTTATTCTTATAAATGTAGGGCTCCTCCAATTTATTCTTCACATCCAAAATCCATTCCGATTTCATTAGTGAGAGAGAGTAAGCTTTGGAGAATTTTCCCTTCTTCTTGAGCTCTTGTCTTCATCGCACACCCAAGGTAATTTAGACTTGAGTTATATATATATATATATATATATATTTTCCTTTGTTCCAATTTTTGGCAACTTGGATCATGCTTCC
>NC_047650.1:14801939-14803215 GCF_902201215.1 Prunus dulcis | reverse complement strand
GCATGCGGGGTTGACGTGGAGTCGGTGACAGATGATGTTCGGGGCGATGCCAGGCATGTCTGATGGCGACCATGCGAACATGTCTTTGTTGCTCTGAAGGAATGTGGTAAGCTCCACCTTCTCTTCGGGGCTTAAGCGCGAGCCGATCCGCGCCTTCCTGTCTGGCTGGTCAGGATTCAAGGGTATTAACTCGACGTCCTCCTCGGGTTTCCATCCTTCTTCTGGAGAGACCTCTGGAGGGATCTCCTCGACTTGGTCCTGACGCTTTGATTGCTATAAGATAGTAAGATTCGGTTGCTCAACCTCCTCCAGATTTGCCTGGCTCACGGGGAGAAACTGCGCTTGTTTGCCTTTCTTTAGCCCTTGGGTGGAGCATTTCCTCGCCATTGCTTGATCGCTGTTGATTTGGCCGACACCGCCCCCAGGGATTGGGTACCGAATTTTCTGATGTGTGGCGGAGGTGATGGCATTGATCTTGCCAATCCATGGTCTGCCCAGGATGCCGTTGTAGGGTGAGACCTCATCAATGACCATGAATGTTTGCAAGCTTATTACAGGTGGGGAGTAGACGTCGAGGTCTATCGTGCCCACGGTAACCGTTGTTGCACCATTAAAGCCAGTCAGCGATCTGGCTAATTTGTTGATCTTTGTCTCCAAGCCCATCTGTTGGATGACCGCCAGTTGTAGGATATTGGCTGCGCTGCCCTCGTCTGCATGGATTTGGTCAACCATGGCCTGAGCGATTTGAATGCTGATGACAAGGGCGTCGTTATGTGGCATGTCGAGGCCGATCAGATCTTTCTTTTGGAAGCCGATCACAGGATCGTCCTCTGCTAGTGAAAGGTCGGTCAAGACTTGGGAGATCCCAGTGGCCTGTTTGATCTTCCTCTTCTTTTCCTTGCTGGTCAGCCCAGACTCCTCGGAGTCGGCTAGGATGGTGTTAATCCTTATGACCTTCTGAGGCAGCTCTTTGGCGGTGTCTCGATCTTCAATTCGTTGGATGGCCTGCTTCGCAATGAATTCTGTGCAGTGACCTTCTCTCACGAGTTCTTCAAGATGCGCTTTCCAAGCGAAGCAGTTGTTCGTAGTGTGTCCGTGCGTTCCATGGAAGGCACAGTATTTGCTAGTGTCCCTCTTGTCCGGATCTCCTTTCAATGGTGGTGGTCTTCTTACCCAAGGTTTGTTCTTCACTTGGGCTAAGATTTGATGTATGGGGATGGTGAACTTGGTATAGTTCTCTCCTGCCGTAGCCTCCTCTTGTGGGTGCGACCTGCGC